>NC_066550.1:9246894-9311894 GCF_024679095.1 Eriocheir sinensis | reverse complement strand
AAAACCTAAAACCTTAAACAATCTTGAAAAAACTACTTCACCAAAAACAAAATTACTCAAGCCACTGAACCTTTAATAAAATACGAGTCTTCACGGAACAGCTGAAAGCTTTTATGGAGTCAGAATCGTACTCCAAATCACATCAAATCCCTTACGTCTCTATAATATTCCAAGCTCTCTCCTTCGCATCGTCTATTACCAACTCGGAAACCACGGCAGCTTCTACACTCCCCTTCGCTTTCCTTTATCTCCACGTGTTTCAGTTCTACATCTTCTACTTCACTCTTTTCTTGGTATTCTTACGCCTTTTTACAGGAAAGGACAAACATAAATGAGAACCAAGAAGGCGTTTTGTTTTGTTTTGTGTTTGTTTAGTGTTTGTGGTGTTTGTTTTGTGTTTGTGGTGTTTGTTAAGTTGTTTGTATGGAGGTGCTTCTTTTATGTTTGAGGTGTTTGTTTTGTGTTTGTGGTGTTTGTTAAGTTGTTTGTATGGAGGTGCTTCTTTTATGTTTGTGGTGTTTGTTTTGTGTTTGTGGTGTTTGTTTTGTGTTTGTGGTGTTTGTTAAGTTGTTTGTATGGAGGTGCTTCTTTTATGTTTGTGGTGTTTGTTTTGTGTTTGTGGTGTTTGTTTTGTGTTTGTGGTGTTTGTATTGCTTGTGGTGTTTGTTTTGGGTTGTATTGTTTGTGGTGTTTGTTTTGGGTTTGTGGAGTTAGATCTGTGTTTCATGTGTTTGTTTTGCGTTTGTGGCGTTTGTAACATGTCTACCTAACTGTGAAAACCCAAAACATCAAACTCCATCCCAAAATTGGAAGTAAAAAGCCAAACTACCCACACAACTTAACACATACTATTACGACGTCTATAAAATCTGACGTACGAGAAAATTAATATATAGAGTGTAGCAATTAACCCGAAATATTGGTTAATGGAAAGCTGGTAGGGAAGGGAAACTGGCTGACTGATGGTGTTGGAACTGGTGTCAAGGGAACGGCCGAGGAGGGGAGAGCCTGTAATACTTGTAGGAATTGATGTCAAGGGAACGGCCGAGGAAGGGAGAGCTTGTAATACTTGCAGGAACTGATGTTAGGGGAACGGCTGAGGCAGGGAGAGCTTGTAATACGTGTAGGAATTGATGTCAAGGGAACGGCCGAGGAGGGGAGAGCCTGTAATACTTGCAGGAACTGATGTTAGGGGAACGGCTGAGGCAGGGAGAGCTTGTAATACGTGTAGGAATTGATGTCAAGGGAACGGCCGAGGAGGGGAGAGCCTGTAATACTTGTAGGAATTGATGTCAAGGGAACGGCTGAGGCAGGGAGAGCTTGTAATACTTGTAGGAATTGATGTCATGTGAACGGCCGAGGAAGGGAGAGCTTGTAATACTTGTAGGAATTGATGTCAAGGGAACGGCCGAGGAAGGGAGAGCTTGTAATACTTGTAGGAACTGATGTCAAGGGAACGGCCGAGGAAGGTAAGGCAGAGTAAGGTAAAGTTAGGGGCATACGCTATAGCTACGCGTGGCCTCAGTGCTCTTCTGCGTAACACTGACCCTTGAGCCTTGAGTGTGGGAGAAATTGTAATACTTGTAACGCATTCTAAAAACACACACAAAAAAAACCTCCAAAGAAAAGGAACCATGCGAGAGAGAGAGAGAGAGAGAGAGAGAGGTTAAGAGTGCGTTAAGAGGTCAGATACAATCACAGCGAGACTCTCAGTGGCTTCAAGAGGCCTGGGACCACTTATACAGGCCCTGGCAAGTCTTTAAGACCGGGGAGAGGGGGGGAAGGGGAGAGAGGAAGGGGTAATGAGAAGGGAGGGAGAGGAGGAAGGTGAAAGGAAGGGGGATGTGGGAAGGGGAAGGGGGAGGAGGAGAGGGAAGGGGAAGGAGGGAGAAAGAGAAAGGGGAGAGAGGAGGAGAAGGAGAAAGGGGGAAGAAGGAGGGGGAGAGAGTAGTGGGAACGGAAGGGGAAAGGGGGAAGGGGAAGGGGAAGGAGGGAGAAAGAGAAAGGGGGGAGAAGAAAGGGGAGAGAGTAGTGGGGAGGAGGAGGAGGAAAAGGAAAAAGTGGAGGAGAGTTAAAGGAAGTGGAGGAGGAGAAAATGTGAAAGAAAAAGTGGAAAATGAGAAAATAAATAGAGGAGAAAAAAAGAAAGCAAAGGCAAAGACGAAAAAGAAGAAAAAGATGATAAAAATAAAAGGGTGGAAAATGAGAGAAAATAAATGGAGAAGAAAATAAGAAGACGAAAAAGAAGGACACGAAAATGAAGATGAGGAGGAGGAAAGAGAAGTAGAAGTAACTGTGAAAAAAATGGGAAAAAGCAAATGGAGAAGAATAAGAAAAAAGAAGAAAAGGAGGAGGAGGAGGAGGAGGAGGAGGAGGAGAAAGGCGTAAAACAACAGCAGCAATAAAACAAATAAACAACAACCAATAAATAAACGAGAAAAAGAAAGAAAACAGAGAAAGAGAAATAGGAAGAAAAAGAAAAGGAAAAGGAGAACAAAAGAGAAAAAACAAGATGAAAGGAAACAGAAAATGGTAACTAAGACAAACACACACACACACACACACACACACACACACACACACACACACACACACACACACACACACACGGGCGGGTCTCAAGGGGGGGTTACCTGGCGTGGGTTGGAAGCCGTGCAACCATTAGCGTTCAACCTTTACCTCGCCCCGTCACCTGCATCCACTGATTACTTTGTTGGCAGGGTACTCTGGGTGTTTGTTTTCTGTTTGTGGTGTTTGTTTTGTGTTTGTGGTGTTTGTTTTGTGTTTTCGTGTTAGTTGTGTTTGTTCTGTGGTTTTGTGGTGTTTATTTTGTGTTTGAGGCGTTTGATCTAGTTTGTGGTGTTGATTTCTGTTTTCTGTTTTTTATTATTATTTTTCAGTTTGGTTCATGTATTGTGTTTTCTGTTTTATTGTATTTCACTGTTTTATGGGCTTCATGTTTGTTTTGTTTTATTATATTCAAGTTTGTTTTATGCGTCTTTCCCGAGTGTAAAGTCTATTGTTTTCTCTACTTTCTTTACGTGCATTGGGTGGTGTTTTCCCGTGTTTTCCCAGGCGTATTATTACCTTTGCGTGTGTTTTATTTGTCTAACCTATTTTCATTTTTTTATTTGTGTATTCTGTTTTTGTTTGCGTGTTTTTGTGCTTGTTTTTGTATTTCCTGTCTGTGTTTCTTTGTTTTTTAGTATGTTTGTGCGTGTTTATGACCTGATTTTCCTGTGTTTGGGCTCATGTGTTTGTGTGTGTGTTTGTTTCGCTGTTCACTTGTCTGCCTTTGTTGTCGTCAGTCTTTGTTTGTTTGTCTGTCTGCAGCTGTCTCTTTTTCTCTTACATTCAATTCTCTCACTCTACACACACACACACACACACACACACACACACACACACACACACACACACACACACACACACACACACACACACCTCCAGGCCAATGCGATAAGAACATTAGGTAACAAAATTTTCTCTATACGACATATTGGCCGGAGGAGGGAAGGAGGAAAAATGGAGGAGAGTAGGAGGAGGAGGAGGAGGAGGAGGAGGGAAAGAAGAAAAATGGAGGAGAGGAGGAGGAGGAGGAGGAGGAGGAGGGAAAGAGGAAAGAGAAAAGAGAATGAAAGATAGAAGCAAACACGCAGAAAGGAATGAAACGGAAGGATATTAAGGAAAGGTTTTAGGTTTTATAATAGAATTCGCACTACTACTACTACTACTACTACTACTACTACTACTACTACTACTACTACTACTATTACTACTACTACTACTACTACAACTACTACTACTACTACTACTACTAATAATAATAATAATAATAATAATAATAATAAAACATGCTGAAAACGAAGAAATGGTAGCAGTAATATAAATAAAAAGAAGAAAAGGAAGAAAATAAAGATAAAGACGATGAAAAAGAAGAAAAAAAAGAATAAAACTGAACAAGAAGAAAATGAGGAAGAAGGTTTACAGAAATAACTTTTAATAATGCCTGATAACGTTGAATATCTCTCTCTCTCTCTCTCTCTCTCTCTCTCTCTCTCTCTCTCTCTCTCTCTCTCTCTCTCTCTCTCTCTCATAATATCGTCATCCTCGAATCTCAAACAAACACTCATACACTATTTGTGCGTAAGATTAGAGCAGAACTTTATTGCACGAGAGAGAGAGAGAGAGAGAGAGAGGGGGGGGGGTAGGGGGGGTCTGGTTTCTTGACCAAAACCTTTGTTCTGAAACACAATTGTAAAAGTGTAATGACGCTTTCAACAATTCTTCCCTCCTCCTCCTCTTCTTCTTCCTCTTCCTCCTCCTCTTTCTTCTTCTCTTTCTCCCCCTCGTCTTCCTTCTCTTTCTCCCACCCCTCTTTTTTCTTCTTCACCTTCTCCTCCTCCTTTCTTTTTTTCTACTTCTTCTTCTTCTTCCTCTTATCCTCCTCCTCGTTCTCTCTCTCCTCTTTTATTCTTTTCCTTCTCCTTTTCCTTCTTCTGTTTCAACTCCTCCTCCTTCTCCTCTTTCGTTCCTTCCTCCTTATCTTCCTTCTCTTTCTCCCCTTCCTCTTTGTTCTTCTTCTCCTCCTTCTCTTCCTTCTCTCTCTCTCTCTCTCTCTCTCTCTCTCTCTCTCTCTCTCTCTCTCTCTCTCTCTCTCTCTCTCTCTCTCTCTCTCTCCTCCTCCATCTTTCTTATTTCCTCCTCCTTCCTTCCTTCCTCCTTTTCTTCCTTCTCTTTCTCCCCTTCCTCTTTCTTCTCCTCCTCCTCCTCTTCCTTCTCCTTCTTCTTTCTCTCTCCTCCTCCCCATCTTTCTTTTTTCCTCCTCCTTCGTTCCTTCCTCCTTTTCTTCCTTCTCTTTCTCCCCTTCCTCTTTCTTCTCCTCCTCCTCCTTTTCCTTCTCCTTCTTCTTTCTCTCTCCTCCCCCATCTTTCTTTTTTCCTCCTCCTCTTCCTCCTCCTCCTCCACTTGGTCTTGCCGGAAGTGGCTACAAAGGTTAATACAGGTGAGTTTTTTACCTTTCCTCCGCCCACCTGTCCCTCCTCTCTCCTCCTCCTCTCACCTCACCTTTCTTCCATTCATCTCTTTCCTCCCCCCTCCCTTCGTTTCTTCTTTTTTCCCTCCCTCTTCCTTCGTCCCACGCTTTCAACCACTTTTCCTTCTTTTCTTCCCCTCCTCTTATTCTTTCTCCTTCCTTTTCTTCTTCCCCTTCTTCATCATAATCTTTTAAGCTTCATCGTTACCATCATCTTTTCTCTCTCCTTCATCCCACGCTTTCAACTATTCTTCCTCCCTTTCCTCTTCTTCTTCTCTTCCTTTCCCTCCTCTACTTTTTGTTCGTTTTGTTCTCTTTTCAATGTCTTCTCTTTCTTCACCTAAATATAAATCTTTCTTCTTATTCTCCTTCCTCTCCTCCCCCTCCTAAACCTCCTCACCTCCTCACCTCGCGTCTATTATTATGGATACAAGTGCCGTGTGTACGAACATTGCGTGTGGGAATACTTGGCTTCTAATCTGAGGCTGAGGTCGCCGCCGGGTCTGGTAACACATCTCAAGGGGCCGAGCGAGAACTGAAGACGCTGGGATTTTAAAACGAGGGAGAGATGGAGGTAGGATGATATGAGAGTGATAAGGGGGAGGATAAAGATAGAAATAAAGGGGAGTGAGAGAATGCGAATAAGAGAATGAGAGTAATGAGATGAACGAGGAAAGGAAGACACGGATTTTAAAACGAAGAAGAAATGGAGGTAGGATGATATTGGAGTGATAAGAAGGAGGATAAAGATAGAAATGAAGGAAAATGAGTGAGAGAATAAGAGAATGAGAGTAATGAGAAGAACGAGGAAAGGAAGACACGGAGATTTTAATACGAGGAAGAGATGGAGGTAAGATGATATGAAAGTGATAAGGGGGAGGATAAAGATAGAAATGAAGGAAAATGAGTGAGAGAATAAGAGAATGAGAGTAATGAGAAGAACGAGGAAAGGAAGACACGGAGATTTTAATACGAGGAAGAGATGGAGGTAAAATGATATGAGTGATAAGAAGAACGAGGCTAAAAATGAGAATGAAAGAATGGAGAGGAAAATGATGATGATAAACTATAGAGATGAGAAAGAATAGAAGGAAAAGAACTGATAGAAGAAGAGAAGACAATGAATGAAGAAGATAATGAAGAGATACAGACGAGGAAGAATAGGAGAAGGAAAAGAAGTAATAGAAGAAAAGAAGGAAAGAAAAAGGAGAAGAAGAGGAAGAAAATAGTAATAAGGAGGAGGAGGGAGATGAGAATGGAAGAAAAGTAAGAGATACTTAAAAGAAGAAGAAAAGGAAGTAGACGAAGAAGAAGAAAAAGAGAAAAAAGAAGATTATGAAGATGATGATGAAGAGTAATAAAATGATAAATAACAACAACAACAATAATAATAATAATAATAATAATAATAATAATAATAATAATAAAATACACCATTACCACCACCACTACTACTACTACTACTACTACTACTACTACTACCTCTGGAAACGAATTAACAGCATATCGATTATAACTTTTTTTTCATGACTCACTCGTTTTACATTTATCCGCTTGGAACGAAAATAATGAAAAAAAAAAAAATTGTACGTTGTTTTCGCATTTAAAAGTTACTGCAGTGTTGCATTCGAATATGAGAACGGGATATCAGCTTCCACGCACACACACACACACACACACACACACACACACACACACACACACACACACACACACACACACACACACACAAACAAATCAAGCCTTTTCTGGTCATATTGCTTTCTCTCATGAGGTCACCAAGCCACATGAAGGCAAAAGGAAAATTATTGACGCAGATATTTGCCTTTCCTTACCTTGTCCTGCCTTTATTTCCTGCTTTCCTTCATTCCTTCGTTTCGTTCTTTCTTCCTTCCTCCCTTCCCTTCTTTGTTTCTTTTGTTAGTGGTTTTCTTTCCTTTTGGTCTTCCACTTCTTTCTTGTATTTCCGCCTCTTCTGTCTTCTTTTCATTTCTCTGCTTTTTTCCTTCTCATATTCTTCCTCTTCTTTTTAGTTCTCTTCATCTCGTTCCTTTTATTTTTTTTTCTATTCTTTCCAAGGTTTATTTTTTCCTCTGGTCTCCTTCATTTCTTCTCTGTTTTCTTTTCATTATGTTCTAGTTTTCTTCTCGTATTCTTCCCAATCTTTTTCTCTCCATTTCTTTGTCTTTCTTCTTCTTCCTTTTTTCTGTAAGTTCTAGATTTTCTCATATTCTCTCTCGTCCCCTTTTCTACCTCTTCCTCTTCTTCCTCCTGATTTCCTTCTCTTAGTTCCTTCCCTTCTTCTATTGTCTCATCTCTATCTCATCATTATCATCTCCCTTCTACTTTACCTACTTTATATCCCTTACTCCTTTCTTTCTATTCTCACAGATGTTTTTTTTATTCTACTTCTCCTCCTCCTCTTTCTTTTTCTTCTTCTTCTTCTTTATCTTCTTCATTTGGTCTCTTTCTTTCATCTCTAAGTTCTAAATTTTCTCATATTCTTCCTCATTTCCTCTTCTACTTTTTCCTTCTCTGAGTTCCTTTTCTTCTGTTCTTCATCATCTGATAAGTATTTCAGGGATATAAGATTTTACTGACCCTTTTCATATGTTTCAGGCAGTGAGGTGTGGGAACAGTAAGGTTAACAGGATACTGGAGCGTACTCCTTTACCGAAGGTAAACGAGGATCAAGCCTCTACCGGTAATCCCTTAAACTACATCTCACCCCATCGTGAGCAGTCCAATTTAATACTAGCTTTTATTTATTTATTTATTCACTTTTTTTATGATTCAACTACATACACTGTTCACTGATCCTTTTTCGTTTGTCTCAGGCAGCCTGCAGCACGAGTACAACATGAGGACATTAGTTTCCCCCACAGCTTAGGTTACCAGTAGTGTAAGTTAAGGGTAGTAATTTCCTCTTATTTCTCTCTTTACTGTAAAATTTCCATGTCCCTTTCTTCCTTAAAGGCACATGGTGTTCTCTTCTAACTATTTCCTGCCGGCACGTTGCCGGAGGGAGAGGTGGGTGGGGAGGAGCCTTCATCTATTCTGTCCTGTCCTACCACACGTAGATTACTAGTAGTAGCGGTAGCAAACAGACACCCTCGCCATAGACCGAGAGGTCTTCTGGTGTCTGTTCTTCCTATGTATCTCCCTATCTCATTATCTTCCTCTTCCTTCATTTCTTACGGTTTTCCTTTTGGTTCTTTTCTTCTATACTCCCAGATGTTTTTTTCATTCTACTTCTTGCTTTCCTCCTCCTCCTCCTCCTTCCCCCGTTCAGTAGTCTTTCCACGCAGTTTGCCAGTAAATGAATGTGTGTTCTATTTATCCGTAGATTTATTTCACAATTACTACTGTGACCTTCCTGCTGTTGCTCTTTTTTTTTCTTTTTTTTTCCTCTAGTTCTTTTCTTCTTCATCTACTTCCTCCTTTTTCGTAGTTTTCTTCTTCTCATTATTCCTTTTCTTCTTATGGCTATTATATCATCATTCCGTTCATTATTGTTATTATTATTACTAGCGGAAGAAGAAAGAGAAGAAAAAAAAGAATTGAAAGAAAAAGAAGAAAAAGAAGAAGAAGAAGAAGAAGAAGAAAGAGAAGAAAATATTATGAAAAAGAAGAAGAGGAAGAAGAGAAAGAAGAAGAAAAAGGAGATGCAGAAAAAGAAACGCTGAAAAAGAGAAGAGATTAGGAAAAAAATACAACAAAAAAATAAAACGACGAAAAGAATGCAAAGGAAAGAGGAGCAGATGTATCTATAACACACACACACACAAAAAAAAAAAATCGATATGAACTTATTTCCCGTTAGCGTGCGAGCCGTCACTGCGTTTGTACCGATCTCACCCTCTTCTTTTCCTCCCTTTTCTTCTGTTTCTGTTATCTATTTTCCTCCTCCTCCTCCTCCTGGGAATTTCTTACGTGCCACACACACATGACCGAGGACGCACACTGCATCGCTAAGGTAGAGGTGGAGAGAAGGATAATAAATGACCAACACGATCGAGCCTTATTAAGAGTCAGTGATAATTCCAAATGAGGCAAAACTACAACGAGTACTACTACTACTACTACTACTGTACTACTATTACTACTACTACTACCACCTCCAACCACCACCGTCACCTAACCGTCACCACCACCACCACCACCATTATCGCCTGTAACATCACCTGACCCTTCCTTACCTTAATTACATCTTCGCGAACACACCTGCGCGCTAATTTCTTTCTACTCCTTATTATTCTTTCCCTCCCTCTTCCCTCCTTTATAGTCTCTTCCTCCTCCCGTTATTATCATTATTATGTTCCTCCTCCTCTTTCTCCTCCTCCTCCTCTTTCTCCTCCTATCGTCCCTTCTTCTATTTGCCGTGTTTTATTTTTCTTCCTTTTTCTCATATTCTTTGTCCTCTGTTCATTTCATTTCTCTCTTTTTTTTTGTTTCTTTTTCTTCTTCTTCTTATTATTATTCGTCTTCTTCTTCTTCTTCTTCTTGTTCTCCTTCTTCTTCTTCTTCTTCTTCTTCTTCTTCTTCTTCTTCTTCCTTTGGTTAGTTTAATTATACGTTATTTCACTTTCGTTTCCCTTTTTGTTATTCCTCTTTATCCGTTCTCTTTTATTCTCCTCCTTCGTTTTCTTTTATCTATTTATTTACTATTTTATATTTTCCTTCTCTTCTTTTCTTTCTTTTTTCTTTCCTTCAAATTTGTTTTGTTGCTTATTTTTTTGTTATTTATTTTCATCGTCCATTTTATTTTCCTGCTTCGTTTTCTTTTATCTATTTATTTACTCTTTTATTTTCCTTTTTTTTCTTGCTTCTTTTTTCTTTCCTTCAAGTTTGTTTTATTGGACAGAGTTTAAGACATGAGCGAAAATTTATGTGTGTGTGTGTGTGTGTGTGTGTGTGTGTGTGTGTGTGTGTGTGTGTGTGTGTGTGTGTGTGTGTGTGTGTGTGTGTGAGGGTTAACTTGGAAGAACAGGGAGAGATAGTAAGGAGGAAGGGAGGGAGGGAAGGAGGGAGGGAAAGGAAGGATGGAGGAAAAGGGAGGAGGAGTTATTGGTCACTTGTAGAAAATATGCGAGGCGGAGAAGTGGAGGGAAGAGGGAGAGAAGGAAGAAAGAAGAGGAGATACACAACGTTATATAAATTTTCAGACCACACGGAGCCGATGGTCAGTGTGGCGTGTCCTTAAAGTTAAGTGAAACATCAAACGACCGCCGGGACGCTGATTCTCTGCCTTAGCGAATATCAAGGTGGAGGAAGTGGCGATCGAGTTTGTTTTTTTGCAAATGATTTAATCGTGTCGCACTGGACCATTATAGGCGGGAGTTTATTCCATTCTCGCGCTACAATGTCGGTGAAGAATAATTTGGTGCAGTCTGATTTTATTTGTTTACAATTACGGTTTGTGTCATTATTTTTCGTTCGCGACATGTCATCGATCATAAACTATTTGGTTATCATCTTTATTGCCTGATGCTGAACCATTTTATGATTTAGCAACGTTATTCGCAGAGATGGGGAGGCCAAAACTGCACCGTATACTCTAGTCGAGGTCTGGCTCCAGTATCGTATAGCAACGAGTCACCAATCTTCGTGTTGTCCGCAAATCTAGTAATGATATCACTGAGTACAACATCGACGTCACTGATATAGACAATAAACAGTTGAGGTGCAAGAGAATGCCCCGAGGAACACAGCTAATATGGTGATCCAGTGGTGTGTTTTACCTTCATTTCTTCGTTGCTTGATACTGCAATTTAATTTATAGCATGGAACTTAAACACAGGCCTTTTGTAGTGAGCCAAGTTGGATGAAGAAGAAAAAAGGAATATGTCTGATGAAAGAAAGAATGAAGGAAAATTGATGAGAGGAGAATAAAAAGTAGATACATGAGAAACGGTCGAGGAGAGGAGAAAAGGTAGATGAGGCAGAGAAGGAGAAAAGGTAGAGGAGGGAGAAGATGGAGGAGGAGAGCGGGAGGAGTGGAGGAGAGATAGAGGGTAACGAGGTGGAAGAGTAGCGAGGGGAAGGACGAAGATTAGTGGAAAGATGGACATCGCAGAGGGGGGAGGAGGAGGAGGAGGAGGAGGAAGACGAAGAAGAAGAAGAAGAAGAAGAAGAAGAAGAGGAAAAGGAAGAGAGAACAAGAATAAAAAAAAAACAGAATACATAAATAAGAAAGAGAAGGAAACTGAGAGAAAAATAGAAAGGCAGAAAATTATAAAACGAGGAATGAAGAAAGGAAAGAAAGGAAGGAAGGAAGGAAGGACGGGAGGGGAAGAGAAGCCAATAAACAAACAACAACAACAACAACGACGACGACTACTACTACTACTACTACTACTACTACTATTACAACCCCTGCCATCACGAACACATTAAAACTTCACTAATAATTCCGATAAAAAGAAAACTTAAAATTCAAACTTATTAATGGACCATCTTACACACACACACACACACACACACACACGCACACGGACGTACGAACACACACACATATCAGGCTGTTTTATATGTTTTTTTACTTTGATGAAAACTCGTAAAAGCGATGATGTTTAGACTTCACTGGCATCTCTCTCTCTCTCTCTCTCTCTCTCTCTCTCTCTCTCTCTCTCTCTCTCTCTCTCTCTCTCTTCTTGTGTGTTGCTATTCCATTTTTTTTTTTACGTTTTCTTCATCATTTTTTGTTTCTTCTCAACTCTCTCTCTCTCTCTCTCTCTCTCTCTCTCTCTCTCTCTCTCTCTCTCTCTCTCTCTCTCTCTCTCTCTCTCTCTCTCTCTCTCTCTCTCTCTCTCTCTCTCTCTCTCTCTCTCTCTCTCTCTCTCTCTCTCTCTCTCTCTCTCTCTCTCTCTCTCTCTCTCTCTCTCTCTCTCTCTTCCCGTAAGGCCCAATTTTTGACCTTAAGGAGCCATATAATCAGACTTACGCCCTTCCTTCGCATCCCATCCCTCAAGGTGTCGGATCCAAGCACTGAGGCAAGGCGCTGTGCATACCCAAACCTCATCTTCACCTTTAGCCGCAGAGCCCATGCAGGTAAGCCTCAATTAGCAGGAGGAGGAGGAGGAGGAGGAGGAGGAAGAGGTGAAGGGAAGTAAAGAGGAGAAGGAGAAGAAGAAGACGAAGAAGAAAAAGAGGAAGAAGAAGAAGAAGAAGAAGGTTGTGATGACGATATGGGCAGAGTGGCGATGGTGGAGGAGAATGGCGTGAATAGGAAGAAGAGGAAGAGAAGGAAGAGAAGGAGGAGGAGGAAGAGAAGGAAGAGGAGGAAGGGAGGTAAAGAGGAAGAGGAGAAAGGGGGTTAAAGAGGAGGAGGAAGAGGAGCGAGGAGTAAGAGGGGAGAGGAGGAGGAGGAGGAAGAGGACGGGGGTGATGGGGGAACATTGAGGCATAATCTGTTCATAATGAGATGCTTCAGCCTTCCCGTGACTGGTAATGGAGAGGCGCTTGGTGTGTTTGCGGTAAGTGATACTGCCTAAGTGACCCTGTTATTACTGATGCTGCTACTACTACTACTACTACTACTACTACTACTACTACTACTACTATTACTACTACTACTACTACTATATTATTAACTACACAACATAAATGATACCTCCACCCATGTTTATTTTCCCGACACATAATCATGGAGGGCTCCATAGCTTGGAGGTCATTAGCCCCAACTCTGTTCGCTAATGACTGTGGCATCCAACCATATCACTAATACTACCTGACACTAAATCACCTATCATCTATTACGTCTAGATCCCCCTTTCCTTCCCTACTCAAGTCACTCCCGACCCACCCTAATGTCACTCTCCACCACTGTGGCTTCATAGTCCATATTGGAGATGTTGGTGGCTTTTGGGCCAGAGTGTCTGGTGCCCCTGAGACATAGGATGGCCGACCTGAGCAGGGAGAACGAGAGGCGACACCTCATCCAGGCGACAACGTGGCTCCTTGGCTGTTGCTTCTTTTCTGAGATTAGTTCATGAGGCGTGCGTAGAAGCATTGGGCCCTGGGACCCATCCCGCCGGATGTGGTGAAGACGAGGGGGGTGAAGCTGCCCTGATCCACATGTTGGATTCTTTCACCGTATGCCCTTGTCTTCTCCTGCTCGTTCCTGTGGTGGGCGGCTTGCAGGGGCAGCTCACGGTGACAGGCAGCCATCGGGTCGAATATGCGGATGTCCATGAACGCCCGCTGTCCGCGCACCCAGAATCCGCGAGCACTTACATCAACCCGTGCCTCCTGTGAGGTATTGGCTGTCCTGTACCGAAGGTGTTCGCCGTCCAGGGGAAGCAGTGCCGGCTCGGTAGTGACGTCTTGGCATACCTCCCCAAGCATGCTGGCTGTCAGATCCCTCACTTCATCGTGTCGAATACAGACGAAGCCTCCTTTTTTACATGCCATGGTGTGGGTGACATCATTTGGTGATTATTACTACTACTACTGCTACTACTACTACTACTACTATATTATTATTATTACTACTACTACTGCTACTACTACTACTACTACGACTACCACTACTACAATTACTGCTACTACTACTACTACTACTACTACTACCACCACCACCATTACCACCACCACCACCACCTCCACCACGCTCAGTACCACCACCACCATCACCACCATTACCACCACCACCACCATTACCACCACCACCACCACCAAAACCAACATCACCACCACCAAACCACCACCACTACCACCATTAGCACTACCACCACCACTACCACCACTACCACCACCTCCGCCATCACCACCACCACTACCACCGCCATCACCACCACCACGTCACCACCGCTACCACTACCACCACCATTACCACCACCATACCACCACCACCACCACTACCACTATCACCACCACCACCACCACTACCACCACTACTACTACTACTACTACTACTACTACTATATTATTATTATTACTACTACTACTGCTACGACGACCACTACTACAATTACTGCTACTACTACTACTACAACTACTACTACTACTACTACTACTACTACTACTACTACTACTACTACTACTACTACTACTACTACTACTATATTATTACTACTACTACTGCTACTACTACTACTACTACGACTACCACTACTACAATTACTGCTACTACTACTACTACAACTACTACTACTACTACTACTACTACTACTACTACTACTACTATACTGCTACAATTACTACTACTACTACTATTAATATTACCATTATTATTATTACTACTACTACTACTACTACTACTACTACTACAATTACTACTACTACTACTACTACTGGCACTGCTGTTCTTGTTGCTACTGTTTTCGTGGTTTTCAGTAATGTGATATGTTAGAAATTATACGTTTTGAATGTTAAGAAAATAAAAACACAGTATCCTAGTCTTTATATATATTTTTTCTTTTCTTAAAACTAATATCTTTCACTTTTTGACAATCTAATTCATCTATTCTCCCTTTTTTTCATCCATATTCTCCTATTTTTTTTTACCATAATCTCCCTTTTCATAATTTTTTTCAGTATTTCCGCTTTTGTTGATATTTTCTTTTTGTAATTCTTATTGTTGTAATATTCTCCCTTTTCCAGCAATATTTTATCTTTATTCTCCCTTTTTCCGGTAATATCCTCCCTTTTTTCATCAATATTCTTCCTTTTTCAACATTATTCTCCCTTTTATCCTTTCATTATTGACATTCTTCTCAACCCCCCCCCTCCTCTCTCTCTCTCTCTCTCTCTCTCTCGTCTTGTGTGTTGCTATACCGTGTTTTTTTTTTTTTACTTTTTCTTCATCAGTTTTGTGTTTCTTCCTCTCTCTCTCTCTCTCTCTCTCTCTCTCTCTCTCTCTCTCTCTCTCTCTCTCTCTCTCGGGAAGGGTAATATATCTCGTTTTCTTTACTCATGTTGATCGACCTCGTAAAAAACATGTAGATGGCGTGTTCGTTGTTGTCGTCGTTGTTGTTGTTGTTGTTGTTGTTGTAGCCTATAAAGTATCGTATAAAAAATGCCGTACTAGTGAAGTAGAAGCATTATCTATTGTTTATTTTTCTTCGTTCTTTTTTCTTTGTTTTTTTTTCCTTGGTGTGTTTATTTCTGCTTTTTTATTTTTTTTTTACTTTTTCTGTATAAATAATTTTTTCTTCGTTCTTTTTTCTTTGTTTTTTTTTCCTTGGTGTGTTTATTTCTGCTTTTTTCTTTTTTTTTTACTTTTTCTGTATAAATTATTTTTTCTTCGTTCTTTTTTTCTTTGTTTTTTTCCTTGGTGTGTTTATTTCTGCTTTCTTAGTCTTTTTTTTTTGTTTGTTTTTTTGTTTTATTTTTTACTTTTTCTGTGTAGTTTATTTTTTCTTCGTTCTTTTTTTCTTTGTTTTTTTTTACTTGGTGTGTTTATTTCTGGTTTCTTAGGTTTCTTTTTTTGCTTTTTTTGTATTTTTTTCGGCTGTCTTTGTTTCTTCTCTCGCTTTCCTCGTTTCTTCCTTTCATCTTCATCTTCTTCGGTGTTATTTTTTTTTAACTTTCATTTTTCCTTTTCTTTCTCGTTCTTGTTCTTGCTTTTCTTCTTGTTTTTTTGTTCTTCTTCTTCTTCTTCTTCTTCTTCTTCTTCTTCTTCTTCTTCTTCGTAGTAGTAGTAGTAGTAGTAGTAGTAGTAGTAGTAGCAGCAGCGAATGGAGTATGCATCTCACGTGTGGGGGGCTCCACTCACACAGCTCTTCTGGACAGAGTGGAGGCTAAGGCTCTTCGTCTCATCAGCTCTCCTCCTCCTACTGATAGTCTTCTACCTCTTAAATTCCGTCGCGATGTTGCCTCTCTTTCTATCTTCTATCGCAATTTTCCACGCTGACTGCTCTTCTGAACTTGCTATTCTACTCATGCTCATCCCTATACTGTCCAAACCCCTTATGCAAGAGTTAATCAGCATCTTCACTCTTTCATCCCTCACGCTGGTAAACTCTGGAACAATCTTCCTTCATCTGTATTTCCTCCTGCCTACGACTTGAACTCTTTCAAAAGGAGGGTATCAGGACACCTCTCCTCCCGAAATTGACCTCTCTTTCGGCCACCTCTTTTGGTTCTTTTTTTTTTAAGGAGCAGCGAGTAGCGGGCTTTTTTTTATTATTGTTTCCTTTATTTGTGCCCTTGAGCTGTCTCCTTTGTTGTAAAAAAAAAGCAGCAGCAGTAGTAGTAGTAGTAGTAGTAGTAGTAGTAGTAGTAGTAGTTGTAGTAGTAGTAGTAGTATTAGTAGTTGTAGTAGTAGTAGTAGTAGTAGTAGTAGTAGTAGTAGTAGTAGTAGTAGTAGTAGTAGTAGTAGTAATGTAAAGAACACTACACACCAACAAACCCTCATTCATTCTTTCTCACGCACCTTCCCCTTTTCCCCTCTCTTCCCCTTCCTCCCCATTCTCCTTCCCCTCACCCTCCCCACTCCTTTCCCCCTCCCTCCCTCCCCTCTCCTTCCCCTACACACCCACAAAGCTTCATTCATTCTTCCTCACGCACCTTCCCCTTCCTCCCCCTTCTCATTCCCCTCCCCCTCCCCACTCCTTTCCCCCTCCCTCCCCTCTCCTTCCCCTTACCTCTTTCATTCCTTCTCATCCCTCTTCCCTTTCCCCTCTCCTTCCCCTTCCCTTCCCATCATCCTCCCCTCTCCTTCCCCTCTTTTTCCCCTCTCCTTTCCTTCCCCTTACTTCCCTTCCCTCTCCTCACACGTTTTCAAACCAACACTTCTCTTCCCCTCTTCTTGCACCAACCCTCCTCCTCCTCCTCCTCCTCCTCTTCTTTCCCTCCTCTTCTCACTTCCCTTTCTTTATCCCTCTCTTCCTCTCTTTGTTTCCTCTCACACCCACCACCATTACTTCCTCCTCCTCCTCCTCCTCCTCCTCCTCCTCCTCCTCTTCCTCCTCCTTTTCCTCTTTCCCTCTCCTCCTCCTCTCTCACCTATTATCCTCTTCACCTCCCTTTCATTAACACCTGTTCCATTACTCCTCTTCCTCTTCCTCTTCCTTCCTTTCTCTCTCCCCCTCTTCTTCCTCCTCTTCACACTTCACCTCTTCCCTTTCTCTTTCCTCTCTCTATATCCTTTGTTTTTTATAATTTTTTTTTACAGGTGATATATTACACAACACGAGTTTTTTCTCTCTCTCTCTCTCTCTCTCTCTCTCTCTCTCTCCTTCCTTCCTTCTCTCTTTCTTCCTTCTTCCTTCACATCTCTCTCTCTCTCTCTCTCTCTCTCTCTCTCTCTCTCTCTCTCTCTCTCTCTCTCTCTCTCTCTCTCTCTCTCTCTCTCTCTCTCTCTTCTATTCCCTATCTCCTTCACACCTCTTCTTCTCTTTCCTCTCTTCCCTCTTCCATCTCCCTCCTCATCTCTACTTCTTCCTCTACCTCTTTCTCTTCCTCTCTGCTCCTCTTCCTGTCACTATCCATCTCTCCCCTCAGCCATTTCTCCTTCACAACAGTTCCCTATTCCCTTCTATGTCACTCCCCTTCCCCTCCTCAATTCCCCATCTTCCCCTCAATCCATCCATCTCTTCACACGTATTCCCTATACACTCTGTACTTCTCTCTCCCTCTCCTCCTCCTCCTCCTCCTCTTCTTCTTCCCCTCACATTCAACAGGTATACGACAGTCCCCTTGTTTCCCCTTGAGAGCTGAGGCGTGGACTTGCATGGGAAGGCTGTAGCAAGGGGAACCAGGGGTGGGATGGGGTGGGGAGGGGGGGAAAGGGGGAAAAGAGGAACGGGAAGGAAAGGACACAAGACTCTTAATCCAACTTGAGGTATGGAAGGAAAGGTGCAATAAATACTGAGAGGGAGGAAAGGGAAAGGAAGGGAAGGGAAAGGATGGAAAGGAGAGGGAGGGGAAGGGAAGGAAATGAGAGGGAGGTGAAGGGAAAGGAAGGGAAGGGGAAGGAAGGGGAAGGAGGGAAAGGGAAGGGAAGGGAAGGGAATGGAAGGGAAGGGGAGGGAGGGAAGGGAAGGGAGGTGTAGGGAAAGGAAGGTGAGGAAGGAATGAGAAGGAGAGGGAGGGGAAGGGAAAGGAGGGGAAGCGAAGGGAAGGGAAGGGGAAAGGAAGGGAGAAGGGAGAGGGAGCGACAGGGAGGGAAGGAGAGAGAAAATGAGAGAATGAGACAGAAGTGAAGAAAGAAAAAAATAAAGAAAGAGAATAAATAAATAAATAAAGAAAGAGAATAAATAGAAAGACAGACAGACAGACGGGCAGAGAAAGGAAGAGAGGGAGATAATAAATAAATAGAATAAAAAAAACAAAGGAAAAAAAAAGAGCGAACGAGAACAGAAAAGAAAAAAAGAAAATGAATGAACGAAAGAAAGTGAAAGAAAGGAAGAGAAAGAAAGAATGAGAGAGAGAGAGAGAGAGAGAGAGAGAGAGAGAGAGAGAGAGAGAGAGAGAGAGAGAGAGAGAGAAAGAAAGAAAGAAAGAAAGAAAGATAGATAGATAGAGAGATAGAGTCCGGAAAAAGATTTAATTCCCTTAATTCACCTCCCACCCAGGTAATGAGTTAATTAAAGGGCCGAGAACGACACAGGAAAGCACTAATGAAGAAGAAAGTGTAACCCAATACGATGTTTATGACCGACGGGCGAGGAAAACAATCAACAGGAGAGATGAAAACACGAAAAACATCAGAAAAAAACATAAAAAAAGGTAAAAGTAGAAAAGAACGAAAAAAAACGTACAAAAAAGAGGAAGAACAAGTGTACAAAAAAAGAGGAAAGACAAGTGTTCAAAAAAAGAGGAAAGACAAGTGTACAAAAAAAGAGGAAAGACAAGTGTTCAAAAAAAGAGGAAAGACAAGTATATGAAAAAAAGAAGTATATAAAAAATACAAAATACAGAAGAAAACAAAAATAAGAGATAAAAAAGACAGCAGAAAAAAGCAAACGCGATAACAATAGAAAACAGAAAAAAACGCGATAAAAAAAACAGAAAAATAACAACGCGATAAAAATAGAAAATAGAAAAAATAAACGCGATAAAAATAGAAAACACCAAAAATATAAGAAAAAAATAGAAAACACAGAAAAATATAATAAAAAAATAAGACAAAAAATTATAAGATAAAAATAGAAAACAGAAAAAAAGATAAGATAAAAATAGGAAACAGAAAAAAAGATAAGATAAAAATAGGAAACAGAAAAAAAGAAAAACAAGATAAGATAAAAATTATAAAACACAGAAAGATACGAAAAAAATAAAAAAAGAACAAAGATAAAAAAAGAAAACAGAACAACTATAGAAAATAGAAAACAGAAAAAATAACAAAAAATAGAAAACAACAAATAAAAAAAATAGAAAACAAAAATAACAAAAAATAGAAAACAGAACAAACATAAGAAAATAGAAAACAGAAAAAAAAATAGAAAACAGAACATATATAAAAAATAGCAAACAAAAAATAACAAAAAAATAGAAAACAGAACAAATAAAAAAATAGAAAAAAATAACAAAATAGAAAACAAACAAATAAAAAATAGAAAACCGAAAAAAGGATAACAAAAAATAGGAAACAAAACATAGATAAGAAAAAAATAGAAAAGAAAAAAGACCAGAAAAAGTAGAAAACAAAAAAGATAAGAAAATACTAAACAGAAAAAAAGATAAGATAAAAATAGAAACAAAAAAATATAAAAATAGAAAACAAAAACACAAAAAACATAAACGATAAAAAATAGAAAACAGGAAACAAACAAATAAACAACAACAACAACAACAACAACAACTGTGCCTTAGAAGTATACAAAGTCACCCAGTGTTAAAAGCAGTCTCTCTCTCTCTTAAGCAAATAAAACAGTAGATAAAGTAACTCAGCACACACACACACACACACACACACACACACACACACACACACACACACACACACGCGAACTGGAGATGACAGATAAATAAATATGAATTGAAAAAAAAAAAGATAAATAAATGAATAAATAAATAAATAGCAAAAGTAAGAAAAAGCAAGCCATTCAAAAATTATTTCTAACATAATAATAATAATGATAAAAATAATGATAATAATAATAATAATAATAATAATAATAATAATAATAATGATAATAATAAAAAGAACAGGAAGAAGAAGAACAACAACAACAATGACAGCAACTAGATAACTCATTCCTTGGGGACAAAATAATAAAATAGAGAGGAAAAAAAGTAAAAATGAAAAAAAAAACAATAAACAGCTTACGAAACAGAATTCTTTCAACCTCTAATTTTCCTGTTCTTTCAAACACACACACACACACACACACACACACACACACACACACACACACACACACACAAACCCCTCCCACACAGAACCTTTCCCCCCAACCCAACAATCCCCTTCCTCCCCCTCCCCCCACACACCAACACCTGCCCCCCCCCCTTCAAGACGCAATTAAAAGCCACTAACACAGGCGAGCCAGGTAGGAGCGAGGGTCTCTTCACCTACGCCCTCGCCCCCAGACCCCTCCCCCCCCTCGCCCCCTCTCGTGTACCTGGGCTGCCGATGACGTAATACCGGCCACGCTGACGTATTGTATGACGTCATGGGAGGCTGTGAGGGAGTGAGGCGGGAAGGGGAGAGGAGGGGAAGGGATGAAGATAGAAAGGAGGCGAGAAGAAAGCAGGGATTAGATTAGAGGAGATAGGGAGGGAGAGATAACGATAGATAGGAAGAGGGAGGAAGAAATGAAAAAAAATGGATAGGAGAAGGGAAGAAGGGCTTGGATATAAATAGAAAGTTGGGAAGAAGGGAGGGATTGAGATAGAAAGGAGGCGAGAAGAGAGGGATTAAAATAGAGGAGATAGGGAGGGAGAGATAACGGATAGAAGATAGAAGGATAGAAGGGAAGAAGGGCTTGGATATAAATAGAAAGTTGGGAAGAAGGGAGGGATTGAGATAGAAAGGAGGCGAGAAGAAGAGAGGGATTAAAATAGAGATAGGGAGGGAGGACTGGAATAAAACTGAGAGATAGGAAGCAGCAGAGAAGAAAAGAGGGAATGATAAAGAACGAAGAGAAGAAGGGACGGATTGAGATAGAAAGGAGGGGAGAAGAAGAGAGGGATTAAAATAGAGATAGGGAGGGAGGACTGGAATAAAATGGAGAGATAGGAAGTAGCAGGGAAGGAAGGAGGGGTTGATAAAGAACGAAGAAGGAGGATTGAAATAGAGATACGAGGGAATGATAAAGAACGAAGAGAAGAAGGGAGGGATTAAAATAGAGATAGGGAGGGAGGACTGGAATAAAATGGAGAGATAGGAAGTAGCAGGGAAGGAAGGAGGGATTGATAAAGAACGAAGAGAAGAAGGGACGGATTGAGATAGAAAGGAGGAGAGAAGAGAGGGATTAAAATAGAGATAGGGAGGGAGGACTGGGATAAAATGGAGAGACAGGAAGTAGCAGGGAAGGAAGGAGGGGTTGATAAAGAAGGGAGGGAAGAAGGGACGGGTTGAGATAGAAAGGAGACGAGAAGAAGAAAGGGATTAAATAAGAGGAGATAGGGAGGGAGGACTGGAATAAAATGGAGAGATAGGAAGCAGCAGAGAAGGAAAGAGGGATTGATAAAGAAAGAAGAGAAGAAGGGAGGGATTGAGATAGAAAGGAGGAGAGAAGAAGAGAGGGATTAAAATAGAGATAGGGAGGGAGGACTGGGATAAAATTGAGAGATAGGAAGCAGCAGAGAAGAAAAGAGGGATTGATAAAGAAAGATGGGAAGAAGGAACAGATTGAGATAGAAAGGAGGCGAGAAGAAGAGAGGGATTAAAATAGAGATAGGGAGGGAGGACTGGGATAAAATGGAGAGATAGGAAGCAGGAGGGAAGGAAAAACGGATTGATAGGGAACGTAGGAAAGAAAGGAGAGGAGGCGATAGAATGGGAGGGATTAAACTGGAGAAAACGAGGGAAATGAAAAAGGAGAATAAAAGAGGGATTGAGATAAAGAGGAGAGAGAAAGGGAAGGAAGGAGAGATAGAAAGATGAGAAAGAGAAAGGGAGAAATAGAAGCGAACAGATAAAGGCGGATAGATAGATGTAGAGATGAGAGTGGAAGGGAATTGAGTGATATAGAAAGGAGGGAATGAGAGATAAATTGAGATAGAGAGAAGATAAATGAAGGAAGGGAGACGGAGCGGGGAAGATTTAAGAGAGGGTGTGAAAGATGAGGGAGGGAGAAAGGGAGAAGAGACAGACAGGGAGGGAGAGGAGAAGGAAAGGGAGGGAGAGGAGAAGGAAGGGAGGGAGAAGAGACAGAGATGGAGGGAGAGTAGAAGGAAAGGGAGGGAGAGAAGGAGGAAAGGGAGGGAGAGAAGGAGGAAAGGGAAGGAAAGAAAGGAGAAAGAGAAAAGACCCTAATCCACACACACACACACACACACACACACACACACACACACACAAAACCCCCTCCCACACAGAACCTTCCCTCCCCAACCCAACCATCCCCCTCAACCCCCCACACACACCAACACCTGCCCCCCCCTCACATCCATATCTACACCCACCCATACACACACATTCATACCCAATCAAAAGTGAGTAGTAATGATGAAAATGAAAGTAAAGGAATGAAAGGAAAAAAAAGGAAGAAATAATAACACTGAGTGACTGACTGATAGTGGGTGGATGATCACGAGCCCATCACGTAATCAGACCAGGGGTGATTGACACACGTCCCAGCGGCTAAACAAATGAACAAAGTCAGGCGCGGGACGGCTCATTATAACTTGTTCACCGCCACCCCCGCCGCCATGGTGACTGATGGTGGTGATGATGGAAAGGTTTGGCCGGAAAAAGGCGAACAGGAGAAGGTTGAGAAGGGGAGAGGTGACGAGGGGGACCTGCCATTAATCTAGAGGGCGAGAGGGGAAGGTCATGTGAACGGGAGCAGTGTGGGAAAATATATTAAAAGAGAGAAATTAAGGTAAGGTTCGAACTGAAGAACTCTGCTTACAGGAAGTGATGAAAGCATGGCCCAGAAATGTGGGAGCCAGCGCCAATAATTAGTCTAATCATAAATCATAAGCCACGGCAGCATCTCACGCAGCGAGGCGAGATATTCTTCCCGGTAGCATGTGTGAATGGCGTGAACATGCATCATCAAGGCCTCCACCATTGTCATGAAGAGAAGCCAGTAGTTGGCCTTATCTGATCCCTTAACACCTTCAAACAAACTCTCAATTAGGGCATCTAGAGCTGGATCATTCTCAGGTGTTCATGGAGAAGAACAAATGAATTATATACCATCCATCAGAATAAGTTGGTATCTTTCACTACAAATGTCAGCCACCTTAGAATTTATCATCAAGGAGAGCTGTAATCACTAAATAACAGCATAAATGGGTTCCTTCCCCTTAAATTAGCCAAAAAAAAGGTATTAATAAGGTATTTGGAGCCTTTGATGAAAATCCTATTCTATCAAGATGGTCACCTCCGCCATTTTGGATTTCTCGCTCTCCTGAAGTGTGCCCAGGTTTCCCAGACCGGCATGGAAGCTTATTTTGATGCCAATACATAAAAGTTCCAAAATCAGCCATCAAACTTTACTTGCCAGAGGTTGGTCACGGAACTTGAGTTTTTGACCCTACTATTAATGAAGAAGGTGAAGGAAAAAGGAAAAATGATGAGGAGGTAGAAAGTTTAACAGAGATCCTATAGACAAGTGAATGAGGGTAAGGTGATGAGATTAATGAAGAAGGTGAAGGAAAAAGTAAAAATGATGAGAAGGTAGAAAGTTTAACAGAGATCCTATAGACAAGCGAATGAGGGTAAGGTGACGAGATTAATGAAGAAGGTGAAGGAAAAAGTAAAAATGATGACCCTAACTTTGCTAATGAAGACGAAGAGGAAAAATCGAGTAACAAGGAAAGTAGAGGAGTGAAGAATGAGCGGTGCCAATCACGGACACCTCCAATACCAGAGACAAGGACGAGTTCATGAATTAGGCTTTTTTCTCTCTCATTTATTTTTGCCCTTGAGCTGCTTCCTTTACTGTAGAAAAAAAGAAAGGAGAAGTGTGATAAAAAATGGAGATGCGTGAACTGAGTGAATATAAGTAGGATTTTAAGTAGAAGGCAAGAATTATACAAAAAAAGGTTAGGAAAAAAAGGAGAACTGAGATAGAGAAACGAGAAGCATTGATTAATTACAAATAAGCAAGGAGGAATATATGAACTGAAAACGAATGATAGAAAGTGGGAATAATGAAATACAACGTAAGAATTATATAAAAAGAAGATTAGGAAAGAAAGGAGAACTGAGATAGAGAAACGAGAAGCAACGAGTAATTACAAATAAGCAAGGATGAATGTATGAATTGAGAACGTATGATAGAAAGTGGGAATAATGAAATACAACGTAAGAATTATATAGAAAGAAGATTAGGAAAGAAAGGACTGTGATAGAGAAACGAGAAGCAACGAGTAATTACCACTAAGCAAGGAGGAATATATGAACTGAAAACGAATGATAGAAAGTGGGAATAATGAAATACAACGTAAGAATTATATATATAAAAAAAAAAACGATTAGGAAAGAAAGGTAAACTGTGATAAGTAAACGAGAAGAAATGACCAACTACCAATAAGCTAAATGAATATATGAATGAAGAACGAAGGATATTAAATGTGATTATTGAGTTACAAGACAAGAATTATGTAAAAGAGGTTAGGAAATAGAGGAAAGATGTGATAAATAAACGAAAAGAAATGACCAACTACCAATAAGCTGAATGAATATATGAATGAAGAACGAAGGATATTAAGTGTGATTATTGAGTTACAAGAATTATGTAAAAGAGGTTAGGAAATAGAGGAAAGATGTGGGAAATAACGAGAAGAAATGACGAACTACCAATAAGCTTAATGAATATATGAATGAAGAACGGATGATATGAAGTACGAGTATTGAGTTAAAAGACAAGAGTTATGCAAAAGAGGTTAGAAAATAGAGGAAAGATGTGGGAAATAACGAAGAGAAATGACGAACTACCAATAATCTACTTCGACGTGGATGAAAAGAGATATGAAGTTCGAGTTATAGAATAGAATGTAAACAATCAACTTCGACATGGATGAATATACGAGTGAAAAGCAGATGATATTAAATTCGAATAATAGAATAGAACGTAAACTATGTGAAAAAAAAGGTTAGGAAAGAAAGGAAAAGAAAAATGAATAAACAAAAAGCAACAACTGAGACCAATAAGCAAGGATGAATACATGAATTAAGAACGAATGACATGAAATACGAATAATGAAGTAGAATGCAAGAATCATAGAAAAAAAAAGTTACAACAGAAAGGAAAAAAGTGAGATAAATAAACTAGAAGCAGAAACTTTAAACTACTGAAAAGCATGAATGAATATATGAATCAAGAACAGAATCATTAATAGAAAAATTACTGAAAAGCATGAATGAATATATGAATCAAGAACAGAATCATTAATAGAAAAAAAAGTTAGAACAGAAAAGAAAAAAAAGTTAGATAAATAAACGAGAAGCAAAAACTTTAACTACTGAAAAGCATGGATGAATATATGAATCAAGAACAGAATCATTACATAGAAAAACAACAACAACCGGCGGGGAAAGAAATAAAGGAAATAAGGAAGAAGTGATGATGTGACTCCCATTAATCCTGACGAAGGTGAGCAGGAGAACAGGTGTGTTAATTAAAGGTGTATAGTCATGCTAGAGGTAAATATGAAAGGTGGGAAAAAGAGAGCAAAAAGTAATTAGACTCTTTCGTTAAACTACGCAGAATGGAGCCGTTTAGGACATATCAGTGAAGAAAACAATGAAATAAAAACTGTGACGTCTTCAGGAAAACAATACGACTGATGGGAAGACAAAAAGGATGCAGGAGGAAGAGTACAGGAAACAATAGACTGACTAGGAAGGTTGAAAAGATTAGAAGGGGAGGGATGGAAAGAAAGAAAGGAAGGATAGAGAAACAAGAGAAGGGAAGGGAGAGGAGGAAGTAAAGAAAGGTGAAGGATGGAAAGGGAAGGATGGAAGATGGAAGGTTACGAAAGAAGAAAAGGTTAGAGAAGGATTGAAGGACAAGAAAAGAAAGGAAGGATAGAGGAAAAAGATTAGGGAAGGATTGAAGGACAAGAAAAGAAAGGAAGGATAGAGGAAAGACTGAAGGGCAAGGGAAGGATGAATGGGTAAAGAAAGGTTGGAAGGATGGAAGGATAAGGGAAGATGGAAGGTTACGGGAAGGTTGAAAAGATTAGAGAAGGATTGAAGGACAAGAAAAGAAAGGAAGGAGAAAGAAAGGACTGAAGGGAAAGGGAAGGATGAATGGGTAAAGAAAGGTTGGAAGGATAGAAGGATAAGGGAAGGCTGAAAAGATTAGAGAACGATGGAAGGGTTGAATGAGAAGGAAAGAATGAAAAAGATGGATGTAGAGAGATTACCGGAAGGAAGGCTGGCAGGAAAAAGGAAGAATGAAAAAATAAGAAGCATATATGGTTTTAGGAAAGATGGAAGGATGAAAAGGATATAAGAAGAATGTATAGCTTAAGAAAAGACGAAAGTATGGAAGGATAAGGGGAGGATAAGGAGCAAATGAGTAAAACATCCAAAGTGGGGTAAAGGAAATCTGATGGCAGCCACCTAGCGGGAAAATAAGGTAACAAACAGAACGAGTAACCAAGAAAGCAAAATCTCTTAAAAACAAACGAAAAAATCAAGCTGTCTAGGATTATTATCATTAGTAAGGGAACGTTAAAAATAAAGGAATAAATCAAATAAATCGAACTTGTGTCTAATTTATGCTGACAAACTATAAAAAAATAATAAATACATGAATAAATGAGCAAATAAATAAATAATGGCGAGAGAGAGAGAGAGAGAGAGAGAGAGAGAGAGAGAGAGAGAGAGAGAGAGAGAGAGAGAGAGAGAGAGAGAGAGAGAGAGAGAGAGAGAGAGAGAGAGTTATAGTTCATTAATCACTTTGGAGTTTTAAATAAGAAAAAAAAAAAGAGTTTGACAGGAGCTAATGGTCACGTCGGAGTAATAAAGAGAGAGAGAGAGAGAGAGAGAGAGAGAGAGAGAGAGAGAGAGAGAGAGAGAGAGAGAGAGAGAGAGAGAGAGAGAGAGAGAGAGAGAGAGAGAGAGAGAGAGAGAGAGAGAGAGAGAGAGAGAGAGAGAATAAAAGAAAGAAAAAAGAAAGATGGTAAGAAAGACATTAAGAAAAAAAGAAGTGTTTGAGAAAAAAAGAAAGAAAATGGGAGAAAAAGAGAAAGAAGGGAATGAAAGAAAGAAAAAGAAAGACTAAAGAAGGGAAGAAAAGAAAGAAAAAGGGAACGAAAGAAAAAACGAAAAAGAAATATAGAAAAGAAAGAAAGGGAGAAAGAAAGAAATATAACGACAGAAAGAGAAAGAAAAATAATGAAAGAAATAGAAAGAAGTAAAGACAAGAGAAAAAATAAAGAGAAAGGGAAAGAAAAAGAAAAAAAGGAAGAGAAAGAAAGGGAACGAAATAAAGAGAACGAAAGAGAAAAACTGAAAAGAAAGGAGAGAGAGAGAGAGAGAGAGAGAGAGAGAGAGAGAGAGAGAGAGAGAGAGAGAGAGAGAGAGAGAGAGAGAGAGAGAGAGAGAGAGAGAGAGAGAGAGAGACCTTTTAATTTGGCGTGTTCGGTAAATACCCATAGGCCTTTGCATCGATTTCAAAGGTGAGGTGTTAATTACCGCGGCTGATGGCCAGGTAATGACGGGGTGTGTAGGTGGCTTTACCCGTATTACTATTATTATTATTATTTTTATTATTATTATTATTACTATTATTATTATCATTGTGACTGGAAAAAATACTCATTACACGTTTTTTTTTATTCCTTTACCTATCTTTTTCTTTCTACCTCGTTGATAGATAGATGGATTGAGATAGGCAGAGGGAGAAAGAAAAGAGAAAAATGAAAGAAAAAAGAAGGAACGAATGAAAGACAAAGATTATTATTATTATTATTATTACCTCCGCCATCGAAGTTGGAGGAGGTTATATTTTCGGTCCGGTCAGTATGTTTACTTATTTGTTTGTTTGTTTGTTCGTTAACAGTCTCCTGTGCACAATTTTGCGGATATCTCAACCAGTTTTTCAGGGAAGTTTCGTGTCCATCCAGAATAGAACCCATTAAATTTTTGGTCAAAGGTCAAAGGTCAAGGTCAAGGTCGCACAAAACGTCAGATTCACATATTTTTGGCCATAACGTCGATTCTCTTCATCGTAGAGACTTCAAACTTGGTTCATATTTTAGCTCATAGAAAGACGCACCTTGCATGGCCTTGACCTTGACCTCGAAAAGTTCACCCAAGGTCAAATTTCCAAAAAAAATAGAATTTCATAAAGTTTCGAATCAAATGCTTCCATATGATGCATAGGATCACAGTTGATGGACATACCAATTTTCAGGACGATCTTTGGCAGATGTGTGCACTCTCCGAGTGTTATCCGTCTAGTTATTATTACTATTATTATTATTATTATTATTATTATTATTATTATTATTATTATTATTATTATTATTATTATTATTATAATTATTATTATTATTATTATGTCTGGAATAATTACTCATTTCTTCTCGATCATTTTATTCAACACGTTATTTTTTTCCATCTTTTTCTTTTACCCTCAAGCTTTCTTCCCTTTTCTATTCCAGATTTTTTGTTACTTTAACTTAATTTTCCTTTTCATCTTAGCTCCTTTTTTTTTTACTTTCTAACTTATTTTTCCGTTTTTCAACGTTTTTTTTACTTTCTAACTTATTTTACCTTCCTTTCCCAGCTTATTTTACTAACCTATTTTTCCCTTACGTTCGCAGCTCTTTTTACTTTCTAACATTTTTCATTACCTTCCAAGCTCTTTTTCTTCCTCGCTGTGACACTTATATCCATTCGTAATTCATAATCTCCTCTAATCTGTGAATGAATTAGGTCTGTGTATATATTTACCCGTCTTCGCTACGTCTGTATTAATATTTTCTTTCTTAATGCACAATAACGAGCGTGGTATTTGATTACTTTCAGAACGAGAATAGTTCAGCGAGTGACACAGTTAGGAAACATGCAGCTGCACAATATTCAACCAACAAAATACACATTAAGCAATATTACCAACTACACAAAAAAATCTCGTTAAAAATAAAAGATCAATAAAATGAGCGGCGAATGATTAAAAAGACTAATAAAATGACCGAAGGATAAAATACACAGAAAAAAAAGATGAATGAAATCAGTAATAAACTAAAAAAGAAAAATAAGAAAAAACGGAGTCGTGAAAAAAGAAAAAAAGAAGTAAAATTAAGAGAAAAAATAAAAAAGGAGTCATGGGTATACACAAAAAAAAGAAAAAAAAAGAAAAAAAAGAGTCGTGAAAAGAGAAAAAAAGCTGTAAAATTGATAAAAAGGTAAAAGTGAAAAAAAAAAGGTCATGGCTACATAGAAAAATGAAAAATAAGAAAAAAACGAGTCGTGAATAAAGAAAAAAAAACGTAAAATTGATAAAAAAGTAAAAAAAGTAAAAAAAAAAAAATAGCAATCATGGCTACACTAAAAATAAAAAGAAGAAAACTATAAATAAAATATGATCAGAATAAACTTAAGAGAACAATGAAAGAAACAGCCAAAAAAGGTACAAAAAAGCTGTAAAATTGATAAAAAAGTAAGAAAAAGTAAAAAAAAAAAAAAATAGTAATCATGGCTACACTCAAAATAAAAAGAAGAAAACTATAAATAAAATAAGATCAGAATAAACAAAAAAGAACAATGAAAGAAACAGCCGAAGAAGCTACAAAATAGGGCAGAAAAAAAAATCTCTACTCATTAAAGCCAAAATATTACACCCTCGGGATTACATACATTACTTATTCACGTGTCCAGTCCTTCACTTTCATTCATTCACTCATGTACTCCCTCCCTGACTCACTCCTTTGCTCCCTCCCTCATTCATTCCTACCCTCTTTTCCTCATTCCCTCCCTGCCTCCCTCCTGCCGTCATTCATTCCCACTCCCCCTCCTTCCCTTCCTTCCTCCCTCCCTCAAATTACTCACTCATTCACTTCATTCTTTCCTCTCTCCCTCCCTCATTCCCTTCCTTCCTTCCTCACTCACTCACTCACTCATTCCTCCCTTCCTTCCTGCCTACCTATCTTACCCATTCCCTCCCTCCTTTCCTTCCTTCCTTCCTCCCTAACTTACTCATTCCCTCCCTCCCTCTCGTCCTTCCTTCCTTCCTCCTTATACTTATTCCCTCCCTCCTTTCCTTTCTTCCTTCCTCCCTCCCTCGTTTCCTTCCTTCCTTCCTCTCTCCCTCACTCATTCCCTCCCTCCTTTCCTTTCTTCCTTCCTCCTCCCTCCCTCCTCCTTTCTCCTTCCTTCCTCCTCCCTCACTCATTCCCTCCTCCTTCCTTTCTTCCTTCCTCCCTCCTCCTTTCCTTCCTTCCTCCCTCCCTCACTCATTCCCTCCTCCTTTCCTTTCTTCCTTCCTCCCTCCTTTCCTTCCTTCCTTCCTCCCTCCCTCCTTTCCTTCCTTCCTCCCTCCTTTCTTTCCTTCCTTCCTTCCTCCCTCCCTCTCATTCCCTTCCTCCTTCCTTCCTCCCTTCCTTCCTTCCTTCCTCCTCCCTCCCTCTCTTCCTTCCTCCCTTCTTTCCTTCCTTCCTTCCTTCCTCCCTAACGTACTCAATCCCTCCCTGCCTCCTTTCCTTCCTTCCTTCCTCCTCCTCCTTTCCTTCCTTCCCTCCCTCCTCTCCTCATTCCTCCTCCTCCTTTCCTTCCTTCCTTCCTCCCTCCCTCCTTTCCTTCCTTCCTCCCTCCTTTCCTTCCTTCCTTCCTCTCTCCCTCACTCATTCCCTCCCTCCTTTCCTTTCTTCCTTCCTCCCCCCCTCCTTTCCTTCCTTCCTTCCTCCTCCTCCTTCCTTTCCTTTCCTTCCTCTCCCTCCTCCTTTCCTTCCTTCCTTCCTTCCTCTCTCCCTCACTCATTCCTCCTCCTTTCCTTTCTTCCTTCCTCCTCCCTCCTCCTTCCTTCCTTCCTTCCTCTCCTCACTCATTCCCTCCTTTCCTTCTTCCTTCCTCCCTCCTCCTCCCTTCCTTCCTTCCTCCCTTCCTCACTCCCTCCCTCCTTTCCTTCCTTCCTTCCTCACTCCCTTCCTCCCTCCCTCCTTTCCTTTCTTCCTCCCTCCCTCCTTTCCTTTCTTCCTTCCTCCCTCCCTCCTTTCCTTCCTTCCTTCCTCCCTAACTTACTCATTCCCTTCCTCCCTCTCTTCCTTCCTCCTTATACCTATTCCCCCCCACTCCCTCTCTCCCTCACTCATTCATTCACTCATCAGACGCATCAATCTCGTAGTCACGTCATTAATTTATCAGGCATCCGTTCTGCATCACATCTTTCAGCTCGTCTTTACCTTTTTTTATTTTTATTTATTTCTTTCGGTGGATAAGTGAAGAAAATTTAATCGTTTCCGGCGTACAATGAAAAAAAAAAAAGAGGAGGTAAAAGTGGTTCGGGTGGAGGAATTTCTCTCTCTCTCTCTCGCTTTCAGAAAATAATGAGAAAAAAGTTAACGCGACTTAAAAGGAGGAAATCTCTCTCTCTCTCTCTGTAACTCAAGCTCCGCCTCTCCATGCGCATGACGACAGTGATTGGCTAACACTGATCAACGGAGGCGTGTCATTGGTCGACGGGTGGCGGTGGGCGGGGCCTCCACGTCACATATACCTGAACAGGGAAGGAGGAGCTTGGGACGGGCTATTTATTTTTTCTTTACCCTTTGTTGCATGTCTACTTGTTTTGTCATGGTGGATTAGTTTACGCTAGAGGGTCTCACTGCAGAATATACTTATGTCATGGAGGGTGTAGTTTATTATATTCGAGGGTCACACTGCGGAATGGAGTTAAACAAGGAAATAACGTCACCCTCATAAAATAATTGCCTAAGTCATTTTCCAGCGATTTCCAGGTTTTTGTTAACATCAATTTTCAACATGTGACGCCCATTTCGTTATTCAGGGTTTGAGTGTTCTAGAATTGGCCTTTTCATTCCTGCCTAAATCTTAAGCCGAATGAGATGATGACGGTTCTTTTTCTGATTTCCTGAACACTACAAAATAATGACTTAGGCGGTATGTATACGACGGTGACGATAAGGAGACCACTACGGGTCGTATTTTAAGACATTTTGGCGCCCAAGAACACATATTTGACAAGCCTTTCGTAGGAGTTGTGGGCATTTCCAAGAGTAGTTGTATGGCCCTGGTGGTAGTTTGACCCTTCGTCTGTACCATGAACCTGAAGAAACACATATTTGATCAGGCTTTCGTAGGAGTTGTGGGTATTTCCAAGAGTAGTTGTATGACCCTGGTGGTAGTTTGACCCTTCTTCTGTACCGTGAACCTAAAGAAACACATATTCGACAAGACTTTCGTAGGAGTTGTGTTCATTTCCAAGAGTAGTTGTATGACCCTGGTGGTAGTTTGACCCTTCGTCTGTACCGTGAACCTAAAGAAACACATATTTGACAAGCCTTTCGTAGGAGTTGTGGGCATTTCCAAGAGTAGTTGTATGACCCTGGTGGTAGTTTGACCCTTCTTCTGTACCATAAACCTAAAGGGACACTCATTAGAACCCGACTGACCCCCTCTTTGACCTTTAGAAATAGCTGATGTGAGAAACGAAAGTGTCCAACCATACCAACCTACAAGATGCCAGACAGACGGCCTACACACGGCAGCTCCAGTGGATGGGTTGTTCATCAAATTCCCTTCCCGTCCATAGACACATCTAACCCCCATTTGAAGTTTTTAATTGTGTTTGCCTCAACTACACACCTGCTCAGTTCGTCCCACTCACCCACCAGCCAGTTCGTGAGCCGGTTCTTGCCTACCTCCTTCCTAGACTTGAATTTATCCAGCTTGTACCCGTTGCTGTGTGTTCTTCATATAAACACTTAAATTTTCTCTCCAAGTATTCATTTTTGCTCTAAAGTACTTCATTTTTCCTATATGAACTCAGTTTTTCTATAAGTACTTCGTTTTTAATATCATAACTTTGTGAGCCATGTTTTAGTTTTAATTCTATAGTATCTTTGACCGTCATAGGAGGGGATTGTTGCATGTTTAGCCAGGCAAGACAGTACCTTTGACCGTCACAGGAGGGGACTGTTGCATGTTTAGCCAGGCAAGACAGTACCTTTGACCGTCACAGGAGGGGATTGTTGCATGCTTATCCACGCAAGACAGTACCTTTGACCGTCACAGGAGGGGACTGTTGTATGTTTACCCACACAAGACAGTACCTTTGGCCGTCACAGGAGGGGATAGATAGGGCGTAGATATCTCAGTAGCCCAAAGTCATTTCTATTTTCGTTCGGCTCCCTGTTGCCTTGAGAAACAAAAGAAAACTAATAGTGTAGCCTTACCTGGCCTGACCAAGCAAGGACTGAGGTCATGGTGGCGAGGAAGTCAGGTCACCTTTTCTTTTTCTTACCTGTAATAAGAAATAAATACGAAAAATGAAATAAAAGGAACAAACAATAAGAGAAGTATGATTAAAATGAAAACGTAATGAAACTAATATATGTCCCAAGGTGCAAACTGAAATTAGATCATATGTAAAAATAATATACGAATAAAAATCGACTAAGAATTAAAAGAAAAGGAATGTAAAAATATTAGGAGTATCCCCCCCATTTGAGAATATGGGAACACCTCCTTAAATAATAAATGAAAACCCCTTAAAACCAAAGGAATGTTCGCTTAAAAAGAAATACCACTCAAAAGAAAATATAACCCTTAACAAAAATTAAATTAAAACGAAAAAAAAAAAAAAAACGAACACCCCCAAAATCAATATCACAGAGAAAAAGAAAAAAGAAAAGAAAAACAAACGAGTTACAATAAAAAATAACCGGTACAACAACTCATAAAAAAAATATTAAAGAAAAAAAGCAGGTTAAAAGGACTCCTGAAATTGACCTCTCTTTCGGCCACCTCTTTTGATTCTTTTCTTAGGAGCAGCGAGTAGCGGGCTTTTTTTTTATTATCGTTTCCTTTTTTTGTGCCCTTGAGCCGTCTCCTTTGTTGTAAAAGAAAAAAAAAAGATAAAGGGAAGTAACAGAAGAAGTGTTTGAAGAGTTTTACGAGTTCAGTCAGCCTCGGAATGAAATATAAATAGCTATCATAGAAATTCGGGACAGCAACACCAGTCAAAAATAAGGAAATTCTGGGAGGTAAAAAAAAATAAAAAAATAAAATAAAAAATAAAAAATAAAAAAAATCACTCTCCAGGTGTATTAATGAGACACGTCCAACACGGTGCCAATACTTTATTATCAACTCGCTACACGGGAAGTACAGGTGTATACGTATGGCTGTGCAGGTGTGTGTGGGGTCCGGCAGGTGGCTCAGGTACCATGGCTGCTCACCTTAATTAACACGCCTCACCTGCGCGCCACCTGAGACCTTACAGAGTACAATGCTGGGTCGGACAGAGGCTTAGTGTCGAGGTTTAGAGATTCCTTTTTTTCTGAGAGGATTTTCACTTGGGATTAAAATTACGAGGTGAGGATTTTCTAGAGGTTACATCATTATATATGTTGGTGATGTTACTAGTTGGAATACATACATAAACAAGTAAATGATAACAATAGCACAGTGCTTGGTTTGACAGGTTTGGAGTTTGTTTTCTGGGAGTATTTCCTCTTCGGATTAGAATTTCAATGAGAGATGTTTTAGAGAAGCTACATCATTGACATTTTGGTGTGATGTTACTCGTTGCAATACACACATACATAGATAATTAGATACATGTAAATATACATAAGAATAAATATAAATAAACGTACGGTCCTTTTTGTTTTGTTTATGTTGCCCTTGAGCTGCTTCCATTGCTGTGAGAGAAAGATGAACCGGCCTACGTAGAACTTGTACTGCTTTTCTTTTTAATTTTTTTTTGTTCCATAAGGTTATTTTAAAAGTAATACAAGTCTGTCTAAATGAAACATATTTACCCACATAATACCAAGCAATCTTACACGGCATTACTTTTATTGTTTATACCATAGAGTTATCGTTTTCAAAGTAATGTAAGTCTGTCTAAATTAAACATATCGACCCACATAGTGCCAATCAATCTTACACGGCATTACTTTTATTGTTTATACCATAGAGTTATCGTTTTCAAAGTAATACAAGCCTGTCTAAATTAAACATATTGACCCACATAATACCAAGCAATCTTACACGGCATTACTTTTATTGTTTATACCATAGAGTTATCGTTTTCAAAGTAATACAAGCCTGTCTAAATGAACATCTGAAATCAAATAAAGTAAAGCACATCACAACAATTCCTCAAGTCAACGAAGCACTATTTGAGTTCATCACAGGTACAACTCAAACTGACCCTTAAGGGACGGGTATCGTATTTTTGAGTGAAAAATCAACCAATATAAAAAAATGGATTTACACTAGCACTGAGGAATCGAGTGTACTTTTGGATACTCAAGTGTAGTAAGCTTCAAGGCGATGCATGAAAACGAAAGGCACACACACACAAAAAAAGCTGTGAAAAATTGCCTATAAATACCGTAACTTTGACTGCCTAAAACTTCAATAGATTATATCATTTGACAATAAAAAACAACAACAGTGAACAGATTAATCCCTTAAATTACAAGTCATAAATATATAAACAAGTCATAAAATCTAAACAAGTCAAATATCTAAGCAAGTCATAAATATCTAAACTAAATGAAAATGTAAGCAAAGGGAACACAACTGGAAGCACATGATCGTTACGTGGTATTTATGCTTCCCCTCCGCCTGTCCGTCACGCGCCGCCCATCACCGAACACGTCCTGACACACCGGCCTCAGCGGATCAGCGCGGCGTATCAATAAACACAAACTGATTGATGCAGAGACTCCCCTTAATCGATATTTAGCCAATAATCGGACGCACACTTCAAAATCTATTATCAGAAATTACAGCCGTTCTGCCCTATACAAGTCGTAAGGTAATGGGGCTATCCCTGTGCTGAACACTGTCATAAGTTGTAAGGTAATGGTGTCATATTATTAACAACCCCGCCTCTGACCACTCCCCTAACCACTCGCAGAAAAAAACGATGTACATATTCTTTTCTCTAATGGTTTGAAAATAAAGATGAATATAAATACCTTTCCCCCGTATAAATAAACAAACTGATTGATGCAGACTCCCCTTAACAACCCCGCCTCTGACCACTCCCCTAACCACTCGCAGAAAAAAAATTATGTACATATTCTTTTCTCTAATGGTTTTAAAATAAAGATGAATATAAATACCTTTCCCCTAACATGGTGAACTTTACAAAACTTTCCATATAGATAATCACAAACTGTTTGATGAAGAGACCTCCCCTTGACAACCCCGCTCCGTCTCCTCCTCACAGTTCAGGAAGAAAACGACAAATATATTTTTTCCCTAATTGTCTTCAAGCAGATAAATATACATAGGCCTACTTTTCCCCCACGTGTCCAAACATGACGAGCGTTACAAAATATCTCAATATAAATATAAACTGATGTTGATACTCCCCTTCAACAGCCCACCCTTACCGCCCACTCACGGATCTCGCAATAAAAGATGCATATATTTTTTTACCTTTGATGATCTAAAAATAAAGATGAATATGAATCCCTTTCCCCAAACCTGATTACCTTTGCAAAACTATGTATATAAATCAACAACAACAACAAAAAAAAAATTGATGTAGATACTTCCCTTATAACAACCAACCAACGCCCCCTTACAGCTCTCCGAAAAAAAAGTGTATACATTTCTTTCGATCTAAAAATAGAGATTAACACACATAATCCTCACCCACGAATCCAAAAATGACGAGCTTCACGAATTTCCTCATATAAAAAAGGGAAAATATATCGAAATGGCGGCTAAAAAAAAAAAAAAAAACTCGACGTATACATGTTTTTTGCTTATTGGTCTAAAAATAAAATAGATGAATATAAATGCCTTCGCCCCCTCGGCTCATCTAATTCACCGTCTTACCAATTAGACACCCGGCGGCGGCCCGACTCACCTGGACCAAGACAAACAGGTGTGAAGGTGCATTAGCTGATGAGGACTTTTCAACTTTTCACATACATCACCGCCACCACCATCACCACCCCGGCAAAAAAAATGGCTTCTCTCTCTCTCTCTCTCTCTCTCTCTCTCTCTCTCTCTCTCTCTCTCTCTCTAGAGAGATAGAGAGAGAGAGAGAGAGAGAGAGAGAGAGAGAGAGAGAGAGAGAGAGAGAGAGAGAGAGAGAGAGAGAGAGAGAGAGAGAGAGAGAGAGAGAGAGAGAGAGAGAGAGAGGAGAGAGAGAGAGAGAGAGAGAGAGAGAGAGAGAGAGAGAGAGAGAGAGAGAGAGAGAGAGAGAGAGAGAGAGAGAGAGTAGACCGTGAACGTAAAGACATCATTCACTTTTGCAATAGAAGGAAAAAACGTATTAAGTCCATGAACATAGGACAACACACTCGACTTTGCAATGGAAGGAAAAAATATATGGTCCTTTAAATTTACGCTCTTGCCACAGAAGAAAAGAATATGTCTTCAGTCCATGAACTCAAAACACACACTCGCCTTTGAAATTGAAGATGGAGAAATGTATAGCCCTCCAACTTGTCACTTTTGCAATGGAAGAAGAAGAGGTATATGGTTCATGAACTTAAAAATAACACACAATCTCCAAAATATCAAAATAGGTATACATTCTTTGAACTTAATGACTCAAAACGCTCTTGTCACTTTTGAATGGAAGAAGAAAAGGTATATAGTTCATGAACTTAAAAATAACACACAATCTCCTTAGCAGCAACATATAAAAATAGTTATACATTCTTTGAACTTAAATGACTCAAAACGCACGTCATAAACACCTCTTTAGACAACCTTTATACCTGTTCCTCACTAATCAACACACCTTTACCTATACAAAGCCTTTCAACCGTGCAGTATTTTTAGTCCCTTTCCTTTTGCTACGTCCTTCCCATACACCACTATAGGGCAAACACATATACTCTCCCTCTCTAGCTCCCTTTCCTTCCCTATATACCTGCCTAGCCCATTCTTCCCTCCAGCACACAGAACAGGTAAGACCCATTGTGAACCAGCCCAGCCATGACACCTGAGAGAGAGGAAGGTGTGTGTGTGTGTGTGTGTGTGTGTGTGTGTGTGTGTGTGTGTGTGTGTGTGTGTGTGTGTGTGTGTGTGTGTGTGTGTACCTAATGCTTACTCAGAGGACGATAGAACGAAGGTTACGAGGAAAAACATTGAGAGGAAAATTACTACTGACAAAAACCAACATGATCGGAGTCAGAAAACCAATCATTGGCTCCTCTGGTTGTGACACTATCAGGAGGGCCCAATTACGTGAGAGAGAGAGAGAGAGAGAGAGAGAGAGAGAGAGAGAGAGAGAGAGAGAGAGAGAGAGAGAGAGAGAGAGAGAGAGAGCGCAAAACAGACAGGTAATGTCACTTAACCTTCATTACTCGAACGGACCTGCTTTTCATTTCCCATGTGAATGATGATGAGTCGAAACCGAAGCCCATCAATACCGTGGATTAATTAATTGTTACCAACCATTCCACCTGAACCTCACCTGTCTTTATAGAACCGACACCTCCCGACTGAGTTACCTGGGCAAGGGTTGTTATAGTGCTGTGGGTGCGGAGAGGAGTGTTACAGAGGAGGTTATAAAAGGGTGTAGTTGTAGTAGTAGTAATAGTAGTAGCAGTAGCAGTAGTAGTAATAGTAGTAGTAGTAGTAGTAGTAGTAGTAGTAGTAGTAGTAGTTGTAGTAGTAAATAATAGTAGTAGAAGTAGTAGATGTATATTACACTGGTGGCAGGGGTGGGATAAATGAACTGGTGGCAGCGATGGGATAAGTAACAGAAACATATTTGTGTGTATGTACGTATTAAAGTCTGTTATAAGAGGTTAGGTGATTGAGATTTTGTAGTAGCAGTAGTATAAATAAAAACAGGAGTTAAAATAGATTTGTATGGTGTATAACTGGGTTAGGAGTCGCATACGTTCGGCCTTATTCATAGTAATAGTAGTAGTAGTTGTTGTTGTGGTAGGTATATTGAATTTGTACGGTATATAAGAGGGTTAATAGTCACATATGTTCGGTGTTGTTCATAGTTGTAGTAATAGTAATAGTAGTCGTAGTAGTAGTCGTGGAGTTGGTAGTAGCAGTAGTGGCAGCAGGAGTACGCTAACGTCTTTACAATAAGGTTACGTCACGATACAGGTCAACGTTGGTACTTCTTACATTTTCAACCCGATTCCGGCGGCGGCGACAAGTGGGCAGCCGCGTGGTAGTACCGATGAGATGGCGCTGGCAGTACCACTCTCTCACTAGTAATGGTAATAATACGTAATAATAGTGTTTGACGATGGAGGAGTGACAGACGAAGACGACAAGGGGGAGAGGAAGGGCGGGATGGACGAAGAAGACGAAGACGATGACGAAGAAAACAAAGAGTGAGAAGAAAATGGGACAAATACAATAGTGGTGGTCGCTGCAGAAGTTGTAGTATCAGTAGCAGTAGTAGTGGTAGTAGGAGCACAGACTTGAGAATGATAGTTGAAAGTGCTAATTCGGTGATAAAAACAGGAAAGAAGACGCATCAGTAGGAGTACAAGATATTACATAGGTCGCGAGGGTAGTAAAGTAGTAGAATCAGTAGTAGTAAAGAAAGATATTGCATTGCTGGTAGCGGCGGCAAAGTAATAAAAGGAATAAAACAGCTGTAGGAGGTATTACACTGGTGCCAGGGGTGGAATAAGTAAACTGGTGGCAGCGGTGGGATAAGTGAACTGGCGGCAGCGGTAAGATACGTAAATTGGTGGCAGCGGCGAGATTCTTAAACTGGTGGCCGGGGTGGGATGAGTAACAGCAATATCAGCGGCAGGAGCAGTAATTATAGCAGACGGACGAGGAGTAATTATAACAGAAGTAATAGAGAATGTTACAAGTCGCCCTTTTCCTTTACTTCCTCTTGCCGAAGCAGCTGACGGCGTTGAAAGCACACTGTTTCCAGTATGACCTCTTGCGCTGGGTTTCGCGGGAGACCTCGCTTGGGGTTCGAAGTCGCTGCAGGAGTTGCTTAGCGAAAAGGTAGTTGGCGAGAGCGGTGTCCAGAGTGCCATCCTCGTCCAAGGCCTGCTGGGTGATGACAAGAGTGATGATGATGGTGATGATGATTATGGTGAGGAGGAGGAAAAGGAGGAGGAGGAGGAGGAGGAGGAGGAGGAAAAGGAGGAGGAGGAGGAGAAGGGGGAGAGATTAAGATAAAGATGGTTGGCCGAGAGAGAGAGAGAGAGAGAGAGAGAGAGAGAGAGAGAGAGAGAGAGAGAGATTAGTGTAATGGAGTGTTGTAATGGTAATGACGGCCTGGTGTGTGTGTGTGTGTGTGTGTGTGTGAGTGTGTGTGTGTGTGTTGATGAAGTGTGATTGGCTCTTACACACACATACCTAAAATCTCTCTCTCTCTCTCTCTCTCTCTCTCTCTCTCTCTCTCTCTCTCTCTCTCTCTCTCTCTCATTCCATCCTTGGTTTCTATCTCCTTTCATTTATTTCCTTTTGTCCTCCCTTCATTCTCCTTCCCCTTCATCCTTCTCTCTCTTGTCATGTCATCTATCACCCAAAAAAAAGTCTCTCTCTCTCTCTCTCTCTCTCTCTCTCTCTCTCTCTCTCTCTCTCTCTCTCTCTCTCTCTCTCACACACACACACACACGGTAAATTTGGAGAAAATATGTGCTTTACTCTGTGTGTGTGTGTGTGTGTGTGTGTGTGTGTGTGTGTGATATTGATGACCGTGTTTGTTCATGGTTATTGCGTACACACGGTGAAGTATCGCCACACACAGACGTACACATGTGCACTTAAGAGAGGAGCCAAAACAAACACACCCACGTCCACACACGAAAATATACATACATACACACATACATAGGAACATTCATACATTATTATCCATCCATACAAACACATACTTTTATAATTACAGTCATACAGTCATACATACATACATACACACATACATAGGAACATTCATACATTAATATCCATCCATACAAACACATACAGTCATACATACATACATACCTCATACAAAGTTTCATGCCTAACAAACCGGTAACGTATGAGGTAAAGTGGAATGTGTCGGGACAAAACTATTAAGCCTGTAACCCTTTTAGCCAACATATCAGCTAACTAAAAAATATATCAACTTAATGTGTCTGCCTCTGTATATTTACCATTCACTGACAAATTATTCCGTCAGCCAATCTGTATTTGTCAATGTGTTCTGTGCAGCGCTCTTTGTTACTCTAAATGATTTCGAATGCACAGTTCCATTGATTTCTTTCCCATTGTTACCTTTGTCTACCTGTACACCTTCATACATACATACATACATACATACACACACTCATCCATACATACTTTTACACATACATAAAACTAATAAAAAAAAACGATTAGTCAAAATAAAAAAAGTTAGGTAAAGAAAATTCCAACACACACACACACACACACACACACACACACACACACACACACACACACACACATACATACGTACACACACTCATCCATACATACTTATACACATACATAAAACTAATAAAAAGAACGATTAGTCAAAATAAAAATAAAACCTTAGGCAACGAAAATTCCAACACACACACACACACACACACACACACACACACACACACACACACACACACACACCGGGGTTCGCTAACTACGTGAATAGCGTTTAATAAAACTCATTAATAATATGTTCACACAAGTTAAGGAAAAAACGATTAAAACTTTCGGCAAGTAAAAGGGAGGGAGGGAAGGAGGGAGGGGGGGAAGGAGGAAGGGAAGGAGGGGGGGAAGGAGGAGAGAGAGGGAGAGAGAGAGGAGAGAGAGAGAGAGAGAGAGAGAGAGAGAGAGAGAGAGAGAGAGAGAGAGAGAGAGAGAGAGAGAGAGAGAGAGAGAGATTATAGGACCAAGAGCAGAAAATGAGAAAATAATTATACTCTCGAACACACACACACACACACACACACACACACACACACACACACACACACACACAGACAAACACACACACACACACACACACACACACACACACACACATACACATACACCAATCATAATATAGAGATGAAAAAGGATGAAAAAAATTACATTACATTCATACAGATTACAAAATACTTACAGTGTTCCCGTATGGCTGAGAAGGGAAGAACACAGTGGTTAGTAGACGTTAGTAGATGAGATAGAATATACACAGCCTACCTACTTACACACACACACACACACACACACACACACACACACACACACACACACACACATTCCACAAACCATCATTAATATAAGCATTTTTCCTTGATTATTTCCACATTCTAATTCCCATCAATATCGCGTTTTTTCGCAACTTAATGGAACTCACTACTTTTTTGGGAGTTGTGGGTGTAATTATTATCAAACGAGTGTAGCTTATTTAATGGCCGTTACCTGTTGCGCCATAATATTGAGGATGGAGGTAAAGGTATGTGTGTGTGGGTGGGGGGGGTGTATGTGTGTGTGGGTGGGTGGGGGGTGTATGTGTGTGTGGGTGGGGGGGTATGTGTGGGTGGGTGGGTGGGGGGTGTATGTGTGTGTGTGTGTGGGGGGGTATGTGTGTGTGTGTGGGGGGGGGGGGCGGGTGGGGGAGGTGGCGTCAGTGGAAAATAAAGAAAATAAAAATGTAAAAAAGAAAAAGGAAAAAGGATGAAAAAGATGTAAGACTGAAAAAGAAAAGGAAAGGAAAATGAAAAACAGAGAATGGTGAAGAATAAGAGAGGAGGTAATGAAAAAGAAAATTACAGAAGACATAATGGAAACACAAAACAAAAGAAAGAATGAGAAAGAAAAAGAGGAAAGAAAGGACAGAAAAAAAACACATTAACACAAAAAATGAAAACTTTAAGAAAAAATTGAAAAGATAAAGAGAAGAAAGAAGGAATGTCAAATAAAAAAAAATAAAAAAATAGAAAATACAGTAAGAATAAAAAAGGAAAACAATAAACTTTTTCACATTCCCTCAATTCTTACATCTAAAAAACTTACTTTCATTTCCATATATCTAAAACTCTTACTTTCATTTCATTTTCTTTTTCAGTATTACACCTTTTTCATTCTTTTCCTTTTTTCTTTTACATTCTTATTTTCTTTTTTTTCTTTTCCAGTGAATGCAAACACTCCAAGGAAACACAGAAACATTAATCGTATTTTTCGTAACATTTCATTTCCTTATATCTAAAACTCTTACTTTCATTTCATTTTCTTTTTCAGTCTAACATCTTTTTCATTCTTTTTCATTATTTTCTTTAACCTTCTTATTTTTTTTCTTTTCCAGTGACTTCAAACACGGCAAGAAAACACAGGAACATTGATCGTAGATGAACAAAAACTCTTACTGAAAAAACTCGCACAAACAATAAATAACAGAAAACAAAAGACTAACAAAAGGTAAAATACATATGACACAAAATAAAAGTAAGATTGGTACCATTCCCCTTTTATTCCTTCGTGTTCTTTTTTTCTTTCTTTCTTACTATTTCCTTTCACGTCCTTTTATTTTTTTGTTTCTAAGTCTAACACAAAACTGCGTGTCATATCGTAAAAAAAGTGAACTATTCTTTGCTTCTTCTTCTTATCATCATCATCATCATTATTATTATTATTGTTATTATTATTATTATTTTCTTCTTTTTCATTTGATCTTTTTTCACTTATTCTTTCTTGGTTTCTCCTTTTAATTCTTCATAATACATCGATCGATATTTCTTCAACATGCAGTTATTTTTTATTGAGTGCGTTAGATGTGTTGGTGTGTGTTTTTGTTTTTGCGTGAGGTTCTGCTGTTGTTGTTGTTTTCTTCTATTATTCACATCCAAAATCATCACTATTTATCATCACCTTCGTACACAAACAGGCCATTATTTTCTACTTTACAGGAAATCAGAAAAGAACTGTCATCATCTCATTTGGCTTAAGATTTAGGCAGAAATGAAAAGGCCAATTCTAGAACACTCAAACCCTGAATGACGAAGGCAACTATACAGAAATGGGCGTCACATGTTAAAAAAAAAATTGATGTAAACAAAAACCTGGATATCGCTGAAAAAAAAATGACTAAGGCGATTATTTTATTAGGGTGACGATATTATAGCCCGACACATATATGAAGTCAGTTTTGGCGCTACCGCATCATCCCAATACATCACTCTCTCCCTCACATGCCATCCACGCGCACTATTTGAAAGTGTGTATCAGATATCCCGTATACACTAAACAAGATTCGGCAGAGCTGTACCCAGGGAACTCCACGAGCGGGCCCACCAGATGTCTATATAGCTGGGTCGGACTACAGAGTTAGCTTATTCATTCTTTTACAAGCAAACACTAACATTTTTTTTTTTTTTACAGGAATGAGAAGCGGGGATTGAAAAGTGAGGGGAAGAGGGGAAGGAAATGTGAGAGGAAGGAGAGATAGGAAAGGGAGGGGAAGGGGGAACAGGGACGGGAGGGGAAATAGGACAGAGAGAGGTGAGGGGAAATGAAAAGGAAACGAAAAGAAAGGAGGGCAAGGATATAGAGAATGGGAAGGGGAGATAAAGGGAGAGAGGGAGAGGGAGAGGCTGAGTATGGGAGTGAGGGGAAAAAAAAAATGTCTCACCGTAAAAAAAATGTACTCTATTATTTTCTTCTTCTTCTCTCTACCATTATTATTATTATTATTATTATTATTATTATTATTATTATTATTATTATTATTATCATCATTATTATTTTTGTTATTATTACCAGGTCCAGTTCCGCTTATTTTCCGTGGGGGCCAAACACCTGTATTTCTTGTTGGCAATTTCGTGACCTTTTGAGCCGATAATTGACTTCTGCTGACCCGGGAAAACACACGAGTAGAGATTGCGTCATAGTTATTCTCCTTCTGCAGGGAACATACACGTGGGAATTGCTTTCTTTTGCCTTTCTCCTGTAACTAACGATTATGATTTTCTTTCTTTCTCTCTCTTTTTCCTTCGTGAGATTTATATTTATTCACTTTATTTCCATTTCCTTTTTCTCTTTGTCTATTGTCGTTTTCTCTTTTTCCTTCGTGTGATTTATATTTATTAACTTTATTTCCATTCCCTTTTTCTCTCTGTCTATTGTCGTTCACTAATTTTTTTTTGCGATGTTTTGTTAAAGATTATTCGATTGTTACTCTTAATTACGAACATGTTTCTCTTGTTTCTTAATTATTGTGCTTTGTAATTATCACCTTTTCCTTCATTCCCATTTTCTTCTTTCTTTCTTTGTCTTCTATTCAACTATTACGATTATTCTTCTTTCCTCTTTTTCTTTCTTGTGTTTTATAATCATCCACTTTTCCTTTATTCCTTTATTTCTTTCTTTTTGCATACTGTCTTCAAGCTAATTTTTACCTTTATTCAACTTTCTCTCTCTCTCTCTCTTACTTTTTTCAATGTTTTCAATCTAATTTTTATCTTTATTCAACTTTCTCTCTCTCTCCTTACTTTTTTTCAATGTTTTCAATCTAATTTTTATCTTTATTCAACTTTCTCTCCCTCTCCTTACTTTTTTTCAATGTTTTCAATCTAATTTTTATCTTTATTCAACTTTCTCTCCCTCTCTCTTACTTTTTTCAATGTTTTCAATCTAATTTTTATCTTTATTCAACTTTCACTCTCTCTCACTTTTTTCAATGTTTTCAATCTAATTTTAACCTTTATTCAAATTTCTCTCCCTCTCTCTTATACTTTTTGTCACTTTTTGGGGGCCACTATTTCCCTCTCACACTCCTCTCCCCCTCCCTCTATTCCCCTCTCCTCTCCTATACATACAGTCAACTTTCCATTTTCCCCTCACTCTCATACTCAGCCTCTCCCTTTATCTCTCTTTGCACCCTTTCCAATTATCTATATCTACTCTTTCCCATCCAATTTGTTGTCTTCTATTCCCCTTTTTTCCTTTCCTCTCTTCCCCTCTTTCTATGTCCCCTCTTGCCCTTCCTTTCCTTCCCTCTTTTTCCCTTTCTTTCCTTTCTCTTCTTCTCTTTATTGTTCCTTATTCCTCTCCCCTTTTCCCCTCCTCTTCCTATCCATTCTTATCATTATTTTCCTGTTCCCCTTCCTTTCCCTTCTCGGTCCTTTCTTCCTTTCCTTTCCTTTCCTCTCTCCTCTCCTCTTTCCTTTGCTGTCTTCTATTCCCCGCACTCCATTTTTCCTATTCCTCTTCATTTCCTTTCCCCTATTCCCCTCTTTTTGTCTCCTCTTTCCCTCCCCTCCCTCTCCCACCTTCCCCTCTTTCTCTCTCCCCTCTCCCCTCTTTCCCCAAACACATTCCAACCTTGCCGCAAATCCACAGAAAGAGTAGAAGAAAGAAATGTTGGAATAAACGAAGGTGATGATGACAGTGGAAAGAATAAGTGAAAAATAAGGGAAATAAAGAATGGGGAAAAGGCTGAAGGGAGGAACGGGAATGAAAGAATGAATGGAAGTGAGTCAGAGAAGAAATAATAAATGAAAAAATAGAGAAAACGGATAAAAGGGAAAAATGAATAAAGAACAGATGAAAGAATTTGACGAAAGAATAAAAGAGAAAAACATAAGAAAGAATGAAAAGAGAAAAATAGAAAAATGAGAAAGAAAGACAAAAAAAGAACAAGAGAAAATAATGACCCCATATTTTCACTTTCCCCTCACTTCACATACACTCTCTCTCTCTCTCTCTCTCTCTCTCTCTCTCTCTCTCTCTATTATAGGATATCAATACATATACACACACACACACACACACACACACACACACACACACACACACACACACACACACACACACACACACACACACTTCTCTTCCTTCCTCTACCTTTCCTTATCTTCTTTTCTCTCCCATATTTCAGTCCAGATTTCTCTCTCTCTCTCTCTCTCTCTCTCTCTCTCTCTCTCTCACCTTCCCCGAACCCTCCATCTTCCTCCCACACTCTCCCTCTCTCCCTTTCTCTCTCCCTTTTCCTGGCTCACAACTTTCTCTCTCTCTCTCTCTCTCTCTCTCTCTCTCTCTCTCTCTCTCCCCTCCACCCGGCTATTCCACACGTCCACAACACTGCCTTTGAAAGTTAATGGGTGGAGGAAATCTACACTCCCCCCCTTCCTCCTCCTCCTTCTCCTCCTCCTCCTCTTCTCCTCCTCCTCCTCCCCCCCCTTCCCTTCAACCTCCCCTTTTCTCCCCTCTTTTTAAATAGGTTAGTGGTATGGGTAGTGGTGGTGGTAGTAGTAGTAGTAGTAGTAATAGTAGTAGTAGTAATAGTAGTAGTAATAGTAGCAGTAGTAATAGTAGCAGTAGTAATAGTAGTAGTAGTAGTAGTAGTAAAAGGATATAAATCAATAAATGCAAAAAAGAAAAAAGAATAAAAAATAAAGGAAATAAAATAAAGGAAATAAAAAAAAACATGAGGGGAAAAATATCACAGTTGGTAAAGGAAAAAAAAAAAACAGGAAAAAATAAAGTAAATAAAACAACCTCTTTTTATTTTGTTCCATTAAAATTTTCTCCCCCCCCCCTCTCTCTCTCTCTCTCTCTCTCTCTCTTTATATAGTATCGCGAGAGAGAGAGAGAGAGAGAGAGAGAGAGAGAGAGAGAGAGAGAGAGAGAGAGGGGGGGGTCTGTGGTTATGGTCGTAAGCAACACGTGACCAACCTGAGTTATTATTTTCTTCATTTTTTTATAACTTTTTTCCTTCAGCGTAATTTTTTCTGTGGTCATTTTTGCAGTGTTTTTTTTGGGGGGGGACTTTTTTTTTTGGTGTGTGTGTGTGTGTGTGTGTGTGTGTGTGTGTGTGTGTGTGTGTGTGTTTCATAGGAAAAATGGAAATGATAAAAGCAGAAAAGAAAAAGAAAAGGGTACAGGGATCAAAGGAAAGGAAGAAAAAGAAATGAGGGAAGAACGAAGAAGAGAAAGAAAAAGGAGGAAAAGGAAGAAAGGAAAGAAGGAAAACGAATAAAATGAAACAAAAATAAGAATGGTGTGTTTGTAAAGAAAAAAAGTACAGGAAACAAAGGAAGTGAAGAAAAATAAATGAGGGAAGAAAGAAGAAAGAAATAAATAAAGAGAAATAAAAGGAGAAAAGCGAAGAAAGGAAAGAAGGAAAACGAATAAAATGAAGCAAAAATAAGAATGGTATGTAAAGAAAAAGAAAACTGGAATCAAAGGAAGTGAAGAGAAAAAATGAGGGAAGAAAGAAGGGAAAGAAATAAAGAGAAATAAAAGGAGAAAACGAAGAAGGGAAAGAAAGAAAACAAAACAAAAATAAGAATGGTGTGTGTAAAGAAAAAGAATACAGGAACCAGAGGAAGAAAAGAAAGGAAGAGAAACAAGAGGAAAAGTAAAGAAAGAAAAGAAAGAAAGAGAAACAAGGGGAAAGCGAAGAAGGAAAAGAAAGAAAACAAAAATATATACACATTGTTTTACTTCTGTCACCTTCAGCTGCGGCCTGGCGTGGGTGTGGGAATGTGTGTCGCAAACTGCACGTATTTTTCATCTCCTTGTTCTGTTGCCAGTTCAATTTATCGCGTTATTTTCCTGTTTATCACTTTATCCTTATCTTCTCTCTTTGTGGTGGCAGCGTTGCGATTTTCTTTTGTATTGTTTTTTTCCTTGACTTGCTTTCTCCGGTACTATGAAGAAAAAGAATACAATTACGAATACTTTTGACCGGCTCTCTTGTTTTATTCGCGTTCCCTTGATTCAAAAACGGGAAAAAAACTTGCAATTATGAATGCTATTGACACGCTCTCTTGTTTTATTCGCGTTTCCTTGATTCAAAAAAGGGAAAAACTTACAATTATGAATGCTATTGACACGCTCTCTTGTTTTATTCGTGTTTCCTTGATTCAAAAAAAAAAAATAAATAAATAAATAAAAAAAAATAAAAATAAAAACCTCACTTTTGAATGCTGTTAACACGCTTTCTTGTTTTAATTGTGGTCACTTGACTCGCTTTTTTCATCACATAAAAAATAAGATTCATATTGTTTTTACTTTGTTATTCTCGTGTTATCTTGTATTAAAAAAATGGAAAACACTTAATGTTTCCCTACGCACTCCCCTGTTTTATCACGTTTCATTAACTCGCTCCCTTCATAAAAGAATAATAAGAGGAAAATATAATAATAACAGAATCCTAAAAGGAACAATAAAAAGGAACTCATAACTAATAATAATAAAGATAATAATAAAAGAAATAATAATGAAAGGAAAATTCAACTATATGAATGTTTTTGGCGTACTTTGTTTCTATTCTCTTTATTTGACCTGTGTTCATCCCCCCATCCCCCTAAAAAAAAGAAAAATTAAATGTTACTCTATTGGGCAAAGGGAAAAAGGAGAATGAAAGAATCAAATCATGGCAACTTCCCCCCGCGCGAATAGTTGCTACACACCTCCAGCCCATGCTAAGCAGTCTGTCTATAAGCAAAATTCAAGCGTTATCTCACGTAAAACGAAAAAAAGACTATGTATACTAAAGACTGAATGAGGAAACAACCAATAAAAGAGGAAAATAAGTGTTAGTAAAAGAGGGAAAGGAGAAAAAGATAAAAGAAAAGAGTGAATATATGGCAACTCCTCCCGCGCGAAGAGTTGCCACACACCTCCAGCCCATTTGACACGCCGACCCTTCCTCAGCTAAGCTTTCCCCCGCCCTAACCTCTCTTATATGGCGTGATAAATCGTGTGAAGTGCCGCTCACCCGCCACAGCCGCCCTCACCGCCCCGCCACTCAATCTTAAAAGCCTTGACCCAAGTTATGTGGAAAAGAATGAGTATATGGAACCTAGCGATGGAAAAACTGAGAAAAGGTGGATATTTAGAATCTTTAGGCCGAGTGAAATATGAAACAGGGGAATAAGTATATGGAACCTAGAGATGAAAATGTTGAGAAGGTGAATACTTAGGATCTGTTGGCCGGAAGGAAGGCCCTGACTCTAGTTATGTGGAAAAAGAATAAGTATATGGAACCCAGAGATGGAAATATTGTTGAGAAAAGAGGTATTGGTGGACCGAATGGAAGGTGAAACAGGGGAATAAGTATATGGAACCTAGAGATGAAAATGTTGAGAAGTTGAATGCTTAGAATCTGTTGGCAGGAAGAAGGCTCTGACTCGAGTTATGTGGAAAATAATAAGTATATGAAACCCAGAGATGGAAATATTGTACAAAAAGAGGAATTGGCGGACTGAATGGAAGGTGAAACAGGAAGAGTAAGTTTATTGAACCTAGAGATGGAAATGTTGAAAAAAATGAAGGCTGAGAATTTGTAGGCCAAGTTGTATGAATAAAGAGTAAGTATTTGGAACCTAGAGATTAAAATATTGGTGAGAAAGATGAATGCTTAGAATCTGTTGGCCGGAAGGAAGGTTCTGACTCAAGTTATGTGAAAAAAGAATAAGTATTTGGAACCTAGAGATAGAAATGTTGATTATAGATGAATGTTTGGGATTTATGGACTGAATGGAGGGTTAACAGGTGAACAGGGGAATGAGAGGACTGCGACTGAATAAAAAAAAGATACGAAAATATAGATGTCAGGGAAAACAACAAATATCATGTATAACGAATGACTGAATAAGAAAAAAAAAACTAAAAGATAAAATAAACGTTACTCTGATCATCCAACTGGCAAAGGAAAAAGAGGAAGTTAGGAAAATCAAAGGGCTCAGAAAAAGTTACGCAAAAAGCCGAAGGAAAAAAAAAATAGAAGGAATATCAAAACTGCTAGAAAAAAAAATGTTATTCTAAGGGACGAAGAAAAAAATAAGCAAGAAAAAAATTAAGAAAGTCAAAGCTACTGGAAAGAAGTTATTCCACAAGACAAAAAACAAAATAGAAGAAAATAAGTTAGGTAATTCAAAGGCACAGGAAAAGTTACTAAATAATAATATAGTTACTTTTGGCCACTCTTTACTGATCACTATATGAGAGCAACAGTTAGAGGGCTTTTTTTTTTACATCTTTTTGTTGCCCTTGAGTTGCTCTGTGCTGTAAAAAAAAAAATAATAAATAAATAAAAAAAAAGGCAAAGGAAAGAGATGAAAGAAAGAGAAAGTTATTAAAACCAAAGTTACTGAAAAAATATAAACCCAAAAGGTGTACAAAAGGTGTTAGTGGGCGATGTAAACCGAATATCACTCGCCTGTCCTGTTTTGAGGGCAGCTGAGAGTAAATAAAAAAGATCGTAAATAAAAAAAATAAAGTGTCGAGAATTTTTACGTTCCTGCCTCGCTATGGAAACTCAATCACGCTCGCCCACTCAGCCAGTCAGTCCGTCAGTCACCCAGTCAGTCAGTAAAATCAATGTTCTTCAGTCAGCAAGTCAATAGGTCAGTCAGTCAATTATTCAGTCAGTAACAATCAGCTATTTAGTTAGTTAGTTTTTTTTATGCCCTTGAAATGTCTCCTTTGCTGTACATAAATAAATACAAAAAATAGTCAGTCAATTTAAGTTCTTCAGTAAGTAAGTCAGTCAGATATTCAGTTTAGTCAGTAAGACAGAGCAATTTCGTTAGTCAGTCAGTCAGTCAAATAAAGTTCTTCAGAAAATCAGTCTATTAGTTCTTCAGTAAGTTAACCAGGACGACAGGCATCCATATCGTTAGTCAGTGAGTAAAATCATTAAGCTTTTCAGTAAGTCAGATATTCAGCCAGTTAACCAGTAAGAGAGTCAGCAATCTAACGTCTGCCAGGAATCGGTGGGTACATCAGTCAGTTCTTCAGCCAATCAGTCAGTCAGTCGGTTACTCAAACAAGAAGCCATTCGATCATCCACTCACCCACTCATCCATTTAACCCGGTAGCAGCGACGGGCCAAATTTGTGCCATGATTTAAACCCCCAAAAAATAGATGATACATAAACTGATCACAAATGCGTTGATATGTAATATGAAATGGTTTGTGTGAGTGGTGATTTTTTCTCATTTTTCTCGCTTAGAGGGACCATTAAGAAACATGGTCCCCGCTGCTACCAGGTTAACCATCCAGGCATCCATCCACTCTACTACTCATCCAGACAGGTATCCAGGTAACCATCTTATTCCTTCTTTATTCACCCACGCACTTACCCAGTCATAAAATCATCATCCATACCTAGACACACCCACACAATTTAATGCACTCACCCACTCACCCACTCGCTAATCCAGTCTAACAGTGTCGCATAACAAAATCATCCCTCACACCCTCCTCCCCAGCCTTCCTCTCCCTCACACTCACAGGTAAAGGGAGAAGAGAGAACAGCAAGGGGAGAGGGAGGGAGGGGGCCAGCGCTCCCTCCAAGTATAACCTTTCTTAAAAACTGGTCACTGTGTTTGGGATATTTGATCACACACACACACACACACACACACACACACACACACAAACATATACCTTTCCCCTCACACCTATTTCCCCATACCCCCCATCTCCTCCCCACCTCCCCTACACTACCCTATCCCTCCCCCCGACATTGACCTATCCCTTCCCCCCCCTCCACACCTATTTCCCCATACACCCCCATCTCCTCCCTCCATCCCTTACACTAACCTATCCCTCATCTCCCCACCCCCCCAACATCTACACCCATCCCCTTCCCTCATACCTATCCTCCACACACCACCCCAACCCCTCCTCTCCCCCTTTCCCCTACTGACCCCCTCCCCACTCCACCCCCTTCAGAAAAGCAGGAAGCGGAGAGGACCATCGACCCTGTTTGTCCGGTATGAATAAAACATGCGCGCAAAACAGATGCTGACCCGCCGCAATCCCCGTCACGTCTCCAAATGAAAAGGAAAAAACACACACACACACACACACACACACACACACGCACACACCAGAGCAAAACAACAACAACAACAACAACAACAGGGCAGATAGAAATAACACCTGACCTACTGAGTTTTATTTCAAATTCACAGTCTCGGGTTTCATTTTTTTTGTGTGAGAGAGAGAGAGAGAGAGAGAGAGAGAGAGAGAGAGAGAGAGAGAGAGATAGAGAGAAAGAAAGAAAGAAAGAAAGAGAGAGAGAGAGAGAGAGAGAGAGAGAGAGAGAGAGAGAGAGAGAGAGAGAGACCTTGAGCTGCCTTCTTTACTATGACAAAAATAATTAGTTTCTCTTAATGCTCAAAACTCATCAACAAAAAACGTCAACAAGTAATATTATAACCGACTAAGTTCTGTTTAAAACCCATACCACTAAAACCTGAACGCATTTAGGTTTATTTCGTGGGTTCTTATATATGACCCCCAAAATACCAGCAAAAAAAAAATAAAAAAATAAAATAAAAATCATGCTAGTTCCATTTCAAACCCACAATTCCATCACTTCGCTAAAATATAAAAATCAAGAAAGTTTTTTAGCCCCTTGACTGCGTATTCCTACAAGAAGACATCACCAAGCTACAGGAGTGGAGCAAAAAGTGTCTGCTACAGTTCAATGAAGAAAAATGTAAAGTCATGCACCTTGGGAGGGGATATCCAGCACACCAATACCACATGGGAAACACTCCACTATCCACCACAGAGGCAGAGAATGACATGGGACTATATGTTACCAGGCTACCAGTGAAAGCCAAATCCATGCCAATCGCAGTGGATGGGTTAAATATATGTATACTCAAAACTGAAAAGAATCAACCCACTAGCGCAAATCGACACCAAAGAAAAAAGAAGAAAGAAAACATCAGGAAACTGTCATAGGAAAAATAATAAATGTTACTCCTAAGGGCCATATTACTAAACATTTCGTCGCCCAAGTTCACGTATTTGCCAAGGCTTTCGTAGGAGTTTTGGGCATTTCCAGGAGTAGTTTTATGGCCCTGGGTGTAGTGTGACCCTTCTTCTGTACCATGAACCTAAAGAAACACACATTTGACAAGGCTTTCGTAGGAGTTCAGGGCATTTCCAGGAGTAGTTTTATGGCCCTGGTGGTAGTGTGACCCTTCTTCTGTACCATGAACCTAAAGAAACACACATTTGACAAGGCTTTCTTAGGAGTTGGGGCATTTCCGTGGGTAGTTTTATGACCCTGGGTGTAGTGTGACCCTTCCTCTGTTGCTTGAGCGTAAAGAAACACTCATTAGAACCCGATTGATCCCCTCTTTGACCTTTGGAAATAGCTGATGTGAGAATCGAAAGTGTCTTATAGTATCAACCCATGACCAAAGGAAAAATAAATAGAAGCAAGAGAAGATCAGGAAAAATAAAAGCTAACTAACAAATGGAGCAATCTTCTAAAAATCAATTCCAATAAACTAACAAAAGGCAAACCATGAAACCATAATACTGTAAATGAAAAACAGAAGACACACGATAGTTTTTTTATATATATCCTCTCAAACAGAAGCAAGAGAAGATCAGGAAAAATAAAAGCTAACTAACAAACGGAGCAATCTTCTAAAAATCAATTCCAATAAACTAACAAAAGGCAAACCATGAAACCATAATACTGTAAATGAAAAACAGAAGACACACGATAGTTTTTTTTATATATCCTCTCAAATAGAAGCAAGAGAAGATTAGGAAAATAAAAGCTAACTAAGAAACGGAGCAATCTTCTAAAAATCAATTCCAATAAACTAACAAAAGGCAAACCATGAAACCATAATACTGTAAATGAAAAACAAAAGACGCTCAATAGATTTTTTTTTTTTTTTATATCCTCTCGCCGTCCCGTCCAACCCTTTCAGCCGTTTGCATATGACCCAAAAATCACGTCCGAACACAAGGGGACAAAAGGACGCTAATCTATTCCTCTTGTTTACTTCATCTTTTTTATTTTTTATTTAACACACAAAAACAAAGGTAGTCTCTCTCTGTCTGTCTCGTCTCTCGTCTCTCGTCTCTCTCTCTCTCTCTCTCTCTCTGTTTTTTCTTTATCTTTTTTTTTTACTTAATACACAAAAACAAAGGTAGTCTCTCTCTCTCTCTCTCTCTCTCTCTCTCTCTCTCTCTCTCTCTCTCTCTCTCCTTTATGACAGACAGAGTTACCTACATCTTCAGACTTCATTACTCAACCTTTCCCTTCTTACCTACGACCTATAAAAAATAACAACTATAAAAACTCAGAAAGGAAAGTAAAAATGAACACAGTAAAATCCACAACCTCACACACTTTAAGTACCTCTGCTCTCATTACTAATCCATTCCCTGTCTCCTCTATGACCTATAAACAATGATAACAACAATAACATCTAACAAGCAAACAATGAAAACTAATAAACGAAAGAAAAATGAACACAGTAAAATCCACAACCTCACACACTTTAAGTATCTATGACCTATAAACAATGATAACAATAATGAAACCTAACAAGCAAACAATAAAAACTAATAAACGAAAGAAAATCTATGACCTATAAACAATGATAACAACAATAACATCTAACAAGCAAACAATGAAAACTAATAAACGAAAGAAAAATGAACACAGTAAAATCCACAACCTCACACACTTTAAGTACCTCTGCTCTCATTACTAATCCATTCCCTGTCTCCTCTATGACCTATAAATAATGATAACAAAAATAACACCTAACAAGCACAAATAACACACTAACTTATATCTTTACATTTTCCATCCTCTTCCTTCTCTCCTTTCCTCTTCCTTCTTCTCATTTACCTAACCTGATTTTCACGCCTCCTGTTTACTGTCATATTTCCTCCTTTATCTAACCTGTTCTTCATACTTTCCTTTCCTTAACTTCTCTCCCTTCCTCTTCTTAACTATGACCTCATCTGCACATCTCCTCTTTTATTTCTCACATTGCTCAATTACCTAACCTGATTTTCACACTTTCCACTTCTTAACTTCTCTTTCTTCCTCCTGACTTCATCTTCATATCTCTTTTAATTCACACCTTCCTCAAATACCTAACCTGATCAATACACTTTCCTTTCCTTATCTTCTCTCCCTTCCTCTTCTTAAGTCTGACCTTATCTTCACATCTCTTTTAATTCACACCTTCCTCAAATACCTAACCTGATCAATACACTTTCCTTTCCTTATCTTCTCTCCCTTCCTCTTCTTAAGTCTGACCTTATCTTCACATCTCTTTTAATTCACACCTTCCTCAAATACCTAACCTGATCAATACACTTTCCTTTCCTTATCTTCTCTCCTTTCCTCTTCTTAAGTCTGACCTTATCTTCACATCTCTTTTTAATTCACACCTTCCTCAAATACCTAACCTGATCTATACACTTTCCTCTCCTTAACCTCTCTCCCTTCCTTCCTTCATCTTCACATTTCTTTCACTTCACACCTTCCTCAAATACCTGACCTGATCTATACACTTTCCTCTCCTTAACCTCTCTCCCTTCCTTCCTTCATCTTCACATCTCTTTCACTTCACATCTTCCTCATTTACCTAACCTGTTCTTCATACTTTCCTCTCCTTAACCTCTCTCCCTCCCTTCCTTCATCTTCACATCTCTATCACTTCACACCTTCCTCAAATACCTGACCTGATCTATACACTTTCCTTATCCTCCTCTCTTCCTCTTCCTTCATCTTCACATCTCTTTCACTTCACATCTTCCTCATTTACCTAACCTGTTCTTCATACTTTCCTTTCCTTAACCTCTCTCCCTTCCTTCCTTCATCTTAACATCTCTATCACTTCACACCTTCCTCAAATACCTAACCTGATCAATACACTTTCCTTTCCTTAACTTCTCTCTCCCTTCCTCTTCTTAACTATGACCTCATCTGCACATCTCCTCTTTTATTTCTCACATTCCTCAATTACTTAACCTGATTTTCACACTTTCCACATCTTAACTTCTTTCTTCCTCTTCTTAACTCTGACTTCATCTTCACATCTCTTTTAATTCACACCTTCCTCAAATACCTAACCTGATCAATACACTTTCCTTTCCTTATCTTCTCTCCCTTCCTCTTCTTAAGTCTGACCTTATCTTCACATCTCTTTTAATTCACACCTTCCTCAAATACCTAACCTGATCAATACACTTTCCTTTCCTTATCTTCTCTCCCTTCCTCTTCTTAAGTCTGACCTTATCTTCACATCTCTTTTAATTCACACCTTCCTCAAATACCTAACCTGATCAATACACTTTCCTTTCCTTATCTTCTCTCCCTTCCTTCTTAACTATGACCTTATCTTCACATCCCTTTTACTTCACACCTTCCTCAATTACCTAACCTGATCTTCATACTTTCCTTTCCTTAACCTCTCTCCCTCCCTTCCTTCATCTTCACATCCCTTTTACTTCACACCTTCCTCAAATACCTAACCTGTTCTTCATACTTTCCTTTCCATAACCTTTCTCCCTTCCTTCCTTCATCTTAACATCTCTATCACTTCACACCTTCCTCAAATACCTAACCTGATCTATACACTTTCCTCTCCATATCCTCTCTCCCTTCTCATCTTCTGACCTCTCTTTCGGCCACCTCTTTGGATTCTTTTTAGGAGCAGCGAGTAGCGGGCTTTTTTTATTATTATTGTTTCCTTTTTTTGTGTGCCCTTGAGCTGTCTCCTTTGTTGTAAAAATAAAATAAAAATCTCCTCTTTTACTTTACACCTTCCTAATTTACCTAACCTGATTCAACACACTTTCCTCTCCTTATCCTCCTCCTTTCCTCTTCCTCCTCCTCTATTATCTCTGAAATCAAACCAAAGACGCAACCACAAACGAGATCAGGAGAGCAACGTCACTGTGACCCAAATGCATGAAGGGTAATCTGAACAGCTTCCCGATCCACTCCACAAGGCTGCGAGGACATGACACCTAGGGGAGAGAGAGAGAGAGAGAGAGAGAGAGAGAGAGAGAGAGAGAGAGAGAGAGAGAGAGAAAGGAAGAAATATATTAAAGAGAGAAAAAAAGTGGAGACAGATAGAACGAAAAAGAAAAAAAAGAAAGAATGTAAAAGAGGAAGAATGGAAAAAAGAGAAAAATAAATAAAGAAAGAAAGAACTAGAGAGGAGGAAATAAGTAAAATAAAGAAAAGAAAAGACAGACAGAAAGAAAGAAACAATAAAGAGAGAGAGGAAGTAAGAGAGAGAGAGAGAGAGAGAGAGAGAGAGAGAGAGAGAGAGAGAGAGAAATGGCAGGAGGGTAGAAGATATATAGATAGGCAGAGACACACACACTCATACATACATACATACATACACACATACACAGAGAGGGAGTGGTGTGTAGGTTGATAAGATATTGATAGATAGATAGACAGAGATAGACAGACAGACAGACAGAAAGGTCGATAGATAGATGTAGGTAGATAAATAATTAAGGAAAGAGATTAAAGACAAAGAAATAGACAAAGAAAAGGAAAAAAATAGATAAAAAGGTATTAAATAGATAGATAGACAGATATAGAGATCGACAGATTGAAGATAGATAAACAACTAGAGATTAAAAGACAGAGAAATAAAAGGACAGACTGAAGAAAGAAAAAAAGGATATAAAAAGTAGATAGGATAAAGTAGACAGATGTAGATGATATAGATACAGAGAAAAAAAAAAAACACGACCGCGGGCTTTTTTTTCATTATTGTTTCTTTTTTTCCCTTCATCTGTTTACTGTAAAAAAAAAAAACGGACAAAACAGACACAGATAACCACACAAACCCAAAACAAACACCCAACCACACACACATACAAAAACAAACACAAACGAGCTAACTAGAGACAAACAAACACACAACCACACACAAACACAGCCACACACATACAAAAACAGACACAAACGAGCTAGCTACAGAGACAAACAGACAACCAGACAGACAGACAGACGCCAGGAAGGTTACAGAGTGGCGGGCGGCGGTACTGGATTTAACAGCGAGAGTCGAGGTGACAGGCCGCGGCTCACCTGTCACGGCGGGCAGGTGCGCGGGTAATGAAATAACCTAATTAGTCCCGATGCCCCACTAACGAGCCCAATAAAGTTATCAGGTGTGCGGGAAGGGGGGGGGGGGGGTGAAGGTGCTGGGGGGTTGTGGGGGGTTGAAATGTTAGAGTCCAGTGCTAAGGGCGAAGGGAATGTGAAGGGGGGTTGGGGGAAGGGAGTGAATGGGTAAGAGGAAGGGAGAGGTTGAAGGGGTTGAAGGGGGGGTTGAAATGTCTTAAGAGTCTAGTATTAAGGGGGAAGGGAATGTGAAGGGGGGTTGGGGGAAGGGAGTGAATGGGTAAGAGGAAGGGAGAGGTTGAAGGGGTTGAAGGGGGGGTTGAAATATGTTAAGCGTCTATTATTAGGATGTGAAGGGCAGTTAAGGGAAGGGGTTGATGAAGGGGGTTACATAATATAGTGGAATGGGTAAGGGAAAGGGAGAGGTTGAAGGGGTTGAAGGGGGGTTGAAATGTTAGTCTAGGGGATGTAAAGGGGAGTTGGGAGAAGGGGTTGAATGGGTAAGAGAAGAGGGAGGGATTGAGGGGGTTGAAGGAGGTTGAAGGGGGTTGATAAAGGGAATTTTGCAGGGGGATGAAAAATGTTAAGAGTCTGTTAGTAAGGGTTCAGGGAAGAGATGTGGGATTTGGAGGTTAGAGAATGAGTAGAGGTAGAGTAGGGTAGAGGAGAGGAGAGTAAGGGTTTATGGGTGAAAAAGGGGTTGAGGAAGAGGTGAGGTGGTTTACAGAATCTAGGGGGAAAGGGTAAGAGGGAGGGAGAGGCTGTGGGGGTTGAGGAGGGTTGAGGAGTTGGGGAGGGTTGAGAATGGAAAGGGTTGTGGAGTCTCGTGGGAAAGGGGTGTGGAGGGGGATGGAGATATGGCAGAAGAGAATTGGAGAGTGGGGAGGAGTGGTGGAGAAGTGGAGGAAGAGTAGAGTAGTGTAAGAGGTAGAGGAGAGATGTGGAAGAGGTGGAGAAGTGGAGGAAGAGAAGAGATAGTGTAAGAGGTAGAGGAGAGATGTGGAAGAGGTGGAGAAGTGGAGGAAGAGAGGAGGTACAGAAGAAGTGGAGGGGGTTGTGGAGAGACGGGGAAGAGGTGAAGTAGAAGTGGAGAAAGAGAAGAGGTGGAGAAGAAATGGAAGAGGTTGAGGATGTGGAAGGGAGGATGCTAGGATAAATGGGGGAGATGTTGACTTGGGGAGGTTATGAATGGGAGTGAGGCTGGGGACATGGGAGTGAAAGGGAGGAGAGAGAGAGGGGAGAGGGGGAGAGGGGGAGGAAAATATATGTGTGGGGTTAGAGGAAGTGGGGAGGGGATAGGATGTGGGTAAGGAGGAGGAGGTGTGTGTGTGTGTGTGTGTGTGTGTGTGTGTGTGTGTGTGTGTGTGTGTGTGTGTGTGTGTGTGTGTGTGTGTGTGCATTCATTTATGTATGCAGGTATTAATGTATGTATCTTCACCCTCATCTGTAATTCTCTCTCTCTCTCTCTCTCTCTCTCTCTCTCTCTCTCTCTCTCTCTCTCTCTCTCTCTCTCTTACCTGCCTTTCCTTAATTACCAAACACACACCTGTACGCCTCTTTCTCTAAGGAGGAGGAGGAAAAGGAAGAGGAGGAGGAGGAAGAGGAGGAGGAGGAAGAGGAAGAGGAAGAGGAAGAGGAGGAGGAGGAGGAGGAGGAGGACGTTGCCTCACATAAAAATGGATTAAAGTGAAAGTCGTTATAAAATGCATGACGGGAATAAGAAATAAATAAATAAAAAATAACGTACAAAAGGAAACGAGATAAAATGCTGATTACAATTTATGATTTTTTTTTCTTTTGATGTGTGTGTGTGTGTGTGTGTGTGTGTGTGTGTGTGTGTGTGTGTGTGTGTGTGTGTGTGTGTGTGTGTGTGTGTGTGTGTGTGTGTGTGACGTAAATAAATAAGAGGTAAAGATGGAATGCATGAAAGAAATAGAGGTAAAAAAAAAATGTTCATCCCAAATTAGTTATGAGTTTTCTTCTGTACGAGTCTTTTTTTTTTCGTTTTTAATTCATATTCAATAAGTGGGGAATTGGAACGCTTAATGGCCCTTTGGCTTATGCATAATTAAATAGTAAATCCCCTTCAGAAACAGGATACACATTATTAGTTTTATTAGTTTATTATTATTTTTTGTGAGCTTATTAGTTTTGTTATTTTTTTGTGTAACTTATTTTTTTGTGAGCTTATTAGTTTTGTTATTTTTTTGTGTAACTTATTTTTTTGTGAGTTTATTAGTTTTGTTAATTTTGTTCGTGTTTTAGGAGAGAATCAGAACACCTCTCCTCCTCCCGGTACTGACCTCTCTTTCGGTCACTCCCCTGAACCCCTTTTTTTATAGGAGCAGTGAGTAGCGGTCTTTTTTTCATTATTGTTTTCTTTTTTTTTTTTTACCCTTGAGTTGTTTCCTTTGCTGTAAAAAAAAAATAATAATAACTGTAAACGTAAATAAACAGTAAATCATTCTAAAGAGCGATATTTATTACACTAGTTTTTAGTTGTGCCAAATTTCTTCTTTTCATTTTTCCCTTTAATTCATCTTCTACAAACCAAGGAGTGTTATAGCCAAATGCCTCTCTCCTTTCAACACGCATAAACACTAAACCGTCCCCAAGAACGAGCAAAATGGACGAGTCTTTAGCTGTGATCAAGTTTATTATGTGTTCTAAAACGTGAATGTTATAGCCTGTTTCTCTCCACACCAAATCACCCACAGGAACGATGAAAAAAATTAGTATAGTGTTCCCCGTAAGAGACGAATGTTATAGACAAATGCCTCTCTCCTTTCAACATGAATAAACACTAAGTCATCCCCAAGAACGAGAAAAAAATTAGAATATTATTTCCCGTTAAAGGAGAATGTTATAGCCAAATGCATCTCCTTTCAACATGAATAAACACTAATTCATCTCCAAGAACGAGAAAAAAATTAGTATATTGTTCCCCGTAAGAGACGAATGTTATAGCCAAATGCATCTCCTTTCAACATAAATAAACACAAAGTCATCCCCAGGAACGAGAAAAAAATTAGTATATTATTTCCCGTTAAAGGCGAATGTTATAGCCAAATGCCTCTCTCCTTTCAACAAGAATAAAGACTAAATCATCCCCAAGAACGAGAAAAAATTAGTATATTGTTCCCCGTAAGAGATGAATGTTATAGCCAAATGCCTCTCCTTTCAACATAAATAAACACTAATTCATCTCCAAGAACGAAAAAAAAATTAGTATATTGTTCCCCGTAAGAGATGAATGTTATAGCCAAATGCCTCTCCTTTCAACATAAATAAACACTAATTCATCTCCAAGAACGAAAAAAAAATTAGTATATTGTTCCCCGTAAGAGATGAATGTTATAGCCAAATGCCTCTCTCCTTTCAACAAGAGTAAAGACTAAATCATCCCCAAGAAGGAGAAAAAATTAGTATATTGTTCCCCGTAATAGGCGAATGTTATAGTCAAATGCATCTCCTTTCAACATAAATAAACACTAATTCATCCCCAAGAACGAGAAAAAAATTTGTATATTGTTCCCCGTAAGAGACGAATGTTATAGCCAAATGCCTCTCTCCTTTCAACATAAATAAACACTAATTCATCCCCAAGAACGAGAAAAAATTTAGTATATTATTTCCCGTAAAAGGCGAATGTTATAGCCAAATGCCTCTCTCCTTTCAACAAGAATAAACACTAATTCATCCCCAAGAACGAGAAAAAATTAGTATATTGTTCCCCGTAATAGGCGAATGTTATAGCCAAACGCCTCTCCTTTCAACAAGAATAAAGACTAATTCATCCCCAAGAACGAAAAAAAAAAATTGTATAGTGTTCCCCGTAAGAGACGAATGTTATAGCCAAATGCCTCTCCTTTCAACATGAATAAACACTAGTTCATCCCCAAGAACGAGAAAAAAATTAGTATAGTGTTCCCCGTAAGAGACGAATGTTATAGCCAAATGCCTCTCTCCTTTCAACATGAATAAACACAAATTCATCCCCAAGAACGAGAAAAAAAATTGTATAGTGTTCCCCGTAAGAGACGAATGTTATAGCCAAATGCCTCTCCTTTCAACATGAATAAACACTAAGTCATCCCCAGGAACGAGAAAAAAAATTAGTATAGTGTTCCCCGTAAGAGATGAATGTTATAGCCAAATGCCTCTCCTTTCAACATGAATAAACACTAATTCATCTCCAAGAACGAGAAAAAATTAGTATATTATTTCCCGTGTAAGGCGAATGCTATAGACAAATGCCTCTCCTTTCAACATGAATAAACACTAAGTCATCCCCAAGAACGAGAAAAAATTAGTATATTGTTCCCCGTAAGAGATGAATGATATAGCCAAATGCCTCTCTCCTTTCAACATGAATAAACACTAATTCATCTCCACGAACGAGAAAAAAATTAGTATAGTGTTCCCCGTAAGAGATGAATGTTATAGCCAAATGCCTCTCCTTTCAACATGAATAAACACTAATTCATCCCCAAGAACGAGAAAAAATTAGTATAGTGTTCCCCGTAAGAGACGAATGTTATAGCCAAATGCCTCTCTCCTTTCAACATGAATAAACACTAATTCATCCCCAAGAACGAGAAAAAAATTGTATATTGTTCCCCGTAAGAGATGAATGTTATAGCCAAATGCCTCTCCTTTCAACAAGAATAAAGACTAATTCATCCCCAGGAACGAGAAAAAAAATTAGTATAGTGTTCCCCGTAAGAGACGAATGTTATAGCCAAATGCCTCTCCTTTCAACATAAATAAACACTAAGTCATCCCCAGGAACGAGAAAAAAATTAGTATATTGTTCCCCGTAAGAGACGAATGTTATAGCCAAATGCCTCTCCTTTCAACATGAATAAACACTAATTCATCCCCAAGAACGAGAAAAAATTAGTATATTATTCCCCGTAAGAGATGAATGTTATAGCCAAATGCCTCTCTCCTTTCAACACGAACGAGAAAAAAGGATGAATCTTTACCTGTGATCAAGTTTATTATGTGTTCTAAAACGTGAATGTTCTAGCCTGCAGTTTCTCTCCACTTTAAGCGTAAATAAACGTAAAGTCACCACCGGAGACAAGATATATTAAAGTCTCCCCTCCGTCGTTTCTTATTTCTGGGGGCGGGGGAGAAGAGGGGGAGGAGGAGGAGAAGGGAAATGGCTCTATCTTGTTCTCCTGCCTTTCCCGTCGTTACCTTCTACTGGTGAAGATGTATGTTGCCTTCTACTTTTCCCTTCCTTTTTTACTTCTTTCTCCTTTTTCGACTTCATCCTCCTCCTCTCCATTTCGTTTCTGTCTTGGTATCTCTTCCACCGCCTTTCTACTTTCCTTTCCTTATGTATATCTTATGTTTCCTTCTACTTTCCCTTTATTTCCTGTTCTCCTATTTTTTCTCTTTTTCCAGTTTTCCAACCATGCTCTCAAATTCGTGTTTGCTTTATCTTTTCCCTTCTTTCTTTTTTATATATATTATGTTTCCCTCTTCTTTTCCTTTCCTTCTCTCTTTTCTCTTCTCTCTTCTTTCCCGAGTTTCCTACCATGTTCTCCATTTTCTTTGTATCTTCTCATCCTCCTTTCTTTACTTTCCTTCCTCATATCTTCTTATATCTTTGTATCTTTTCCCCCTTTCTACCTATTCTCTCCATTCCTTTTTTTTTTAACTTTCTTCGTTCCGGTACTTTCAAATGCCCTCTTTCCTTCCTCCTTTCTCTTTCTCTTACTTTCCACCTCTCGTCTTCATTTCTTTCTTCCCTTTCCTTCGAGCATATGGTACTCCTTCTTCTTCTTTCCATTCCTCCCGTTCCTTTCTTCTTTCAATCCTTAATCTCCTTCGCCTTTATTCCATCTTTCTTCCTATTCTTCCATCCACCCTCACTCCATCTCATTCCATCTCTCCACCACCT
>NC_066550.1:9236894-9239394 GCF_024679095.1 Eriocheir sinensis | reverse complement strand
CTACTCTCTCTCTCTCTCTCTCTCTCTCTCTCTCTCTCTCTCATAATTCACTCAACAAACACAGAGCGAGAAAAAGAAATTAAAATATCATAAAACACACAAACACACGCACACAAAAGCTTACATATGTGTGTGTGTGTGTGTGTGTGTGTGTGTGTGTGTGTGTGTGTGTGTGTGTGTGTGTGTGTGTGTGTGTGTGTGTGTGTGTATTCATGTATACCTTCCTCTTGAGACGGAAAAAAAAAACTTACACAGGAAGATTCTAATTAGTCAAGTGAAAGACCATCCGTGTGTGTGTGTGTGTGTGTGTGTGTGTGTGTGTACATCGGGAAAGGGAGAAAATTAGCGTTATCTCATTTGCATGTAATAAAGAGAGAGAGACAGAATGTACAAATGTTAAATATATAACTAATAACAACAACAAGAATAATAATAATAATAATAATAATAATAATAATAATAATAATAATAATAATAATAATGGTAGTAGTAGTAGTAGTAGTAGTAGTAGTAGTAGTAGTAGTAGTAGTAGTAGTAGTAGTAGTAGTAGTAGTTGTTGTTGTTGCTGATGACTTTAAGGCATTAATAACACCATTCTCTCTCTCTCTCTCTCTCTCTCTCTCTCTCTCTCGATAGCGGCACGTCACTCACACCCTCCATCTTTTCCATTTTTTTCCCTCCTCCAACTTTCCTTCTCCCTCCTTGTCAGTCACTCCCACACACTCCTCCGCCTTCTTTCCTTCCCTCTGCAGCTGCCCACGTCACACCCTGCCTGTCACATCCCACCTGTCACTTCTACCTGTATCTGTGTTGAGTTTTTGTATCACACCTGTTATGTCTCTCTCTCTCTCTCTCTCTCTCTCTCTCTCTCTCTCTCTCTCTCTCTCTGTCTTTTTTCATTCTTCCTCTTTTTCTTTCTTTATATTTTTCTCTTTCCATCTCTCTATCTGTCTCTACTTTCTTTCTTTTGTATATTTTTTTTCTCTCTCTCTCTCTCTCTCTCTGTGCACCTGCCTGCCTACCTGTCCCATTTCTCCTTCATTACGTCCGCTTTGTTTTGTTTTTTGTTTTGTTTTTGTTTTCTTTTCTTATCTGACGTGGTTTGATAATGTGTTTTCTTTTTCTTTTCCTCTTCCGTTTCCTCATTCGTGTTTACTTTTCTTTCCTTCCTTTATCTAGTGATCACATGAAGAAGGAATAGAAGAAGGGGAGGGAAAAAAAAGATAGGAAAAAAAGAAAGGTGTTTATCTCGTTGTTGTTGTTGTTGAAATATTAACAAGAAAAAACAGCGAGAAAATTACATCCACGTGTTAATAATATAAGTAATTTTGCCGGTGAAGTTGTTGTTGTTGTTGTTGTTAAAAAATCGAAAACAGAGAAAAAAAATCATATCCAACTGTTTAATTATTGTGCTGTGTGATTTAATTGTTTTTGTTTGTTTGTTTGTTTGTTTGTTTGTTTGTTGCATTCCATCTCTCTTCCTAAACACACTAATTTTTCCTCCTTTCTCCTCCTTCCCTTTCTCTGTTTCGTTGATTTCTTCCTAATATACATTGATCTTTCCCCTCTTCTTCCTTTTTCTATATCTTCCCTCTCTTCTTTCTTCATTTTTCCTCCCTTCTCCTTCTCTCCTTATGTTCCCTCTTCCTCTCTTCTCCTTCCTTTTTCTCTCTTCTCCTTCTCTCCTTATGTTCCCTCTTCCTCTCTTATCTTTCCTTTTCTATTTCCCTCTCTCCTTCCTTCATTTTCCCTCCCTTCTCATTCTCTCTATATGTTCCCTCTCTCCTTTCTAAATTTTCCTTCCCTTCTCCTTCTCTCCAAATGTTCCCTCTTCCTCTCTTCTCCTTCCTTTTCTATATCTCCCCTCTCTACTTCCTCCATTTTCCCTCCCTTCTCCTTCTCTCCAAATGTTCCCTCTCCCTCTCTTCTCCTTCCTTTTCTATTTCCCTCTCTCCTTCCTTCATTTTCCCTCCCTTCTCCTTCTCTCCAAATGTTCCCTCTCCCTCTCTTCTCCTTCCTTTTCTATTTCCCTCTCTCCTTCCTTCATTTTCCCTCCCTTCTCCTTCTCTCCAAATGTTCCCTCTCCCTCTCTCCTCCTTCCTTTTCTATTTCCCTCTCTTCTTCCTTCATTTTCCCTCCCTTCTCCTTCTCTTCAAATGTTCCCTCTCCCCCTCTCCTCCTTCCTTTTCTATTTCCCTCTCTTCTTCCTTCATTTTCCCTCCCGTCTCCTTCTCTCCATATGTTCCCTCTCCCTCTCACCCCCTTCCTTTTCTATTTCCTCTCTTCCTTCATTTGCCCTCACTTCTCCTTCTCTCCAAATGTTCCCTCTCCCTCTCTCCTCCTTCCTCTTCTATTTCCCTCTCTCCTTCTTACGTTTTCCCTCCCTTCTCCTTCTCTCCAAATGTTCCCTCTCCCTCTCTCCTCCTTCCTTTTCTATTTCCCTCTCTCCTTCCTTCATTTTCCCTCCCTTCTCCTTCTCTCCATATGTTCCCTCTCTTCA
>NC_066550.1:9219394-9231894 GCF_024679095.1 Eriocheir sinensis | reverse complement strand
ATCGGCGTCTGGCTACTGATATTGCTTGGACTAATAAGGAAATGGACGAGGAAGGGAGTACTTAAAATATGGGTGAGAAAAGGAATATATAAGATTACCACGGTTATAGAGTATAGATATAGAAGGACGTCTTGTTGGGTGATATTGTTGAACTAAATCTCAAAATGAATGAGGAAGGAAAGACTTAAAATATGGGTGAAGGAACAAAGAATAATATAAAATTGTCAGTCATAGAAGGCTTTTAGGGAAGGGCGCTTGTCTGAGTGATATTGTTGGAACTGATCTCAATAGAATGGCCGAGGAAGGGAGAACTTAAAATATGGGTGAAGGAAGGAATATATAAGATTACAACGGTTATCAGGTATAGAAAGCTTGTAGGGAAAGGCGTCTGGCTGAGTGATATTGTTGGAACTGACCTCAAGAGAATGGCCGAGGAAGGGAGAACTTAAAATATGGGTGAAGGAAGGAATATACAAGATTACCACGGTTATCAGGTATAGAAAGCTTGTAGGGAAAGGCGTCTGGCTGAGTGATATTGTTGGAACTGACCTCAAGAGAATGGCCGAGGAAGGGAGAACTTAAAATATGGGTGCAGGAAGGAATATACAAGATTACCACGGTTATCAGGTATAGAAAGCTTGTATATAGGGAAAAGCTTCTGTCTGAGTGATATTGTTGGAACTGACCTCAAGAGAATGGCCGAGGAAGGGAGAACTTAAAATATGGGTGAAGGAAGGAATATATAAGATTACCACGGTTATCAGGTATAGAAAGCTTGTAGGGAAAGGAGTCTGGCCGAGAGATAGTGTTGGAACTGATAAGGAAAAGGTCGAGGAAGGGCGAACTTGTAATATGACACAAAGAATAATATAAAATTGTCAGTCATAGAAAGCTTTTAGGAAACGGTGTCTGGCTGAGTGATAGTGTTGGAAATGATCAGGAAAAGGTCGAGGAAGGGAGAACTTGTAATAGATAGTTAGGAAAAGTTAGGTTAGTTTAGGTTAGGTAAAGTTAGGAAAGGTTTGGTAAGGTTAGGCAAGGTTTCAAGATTGCTACTGTTACCAGCCATAAAAAAAAGGTCTAACGGCGTCTGGCTGGGTAATGGTGATGGTGTTGGAACTATTGCCAACTAAAACGAAATAAACAAAATAAAATATAAATAAAAGCAAACAAACGGACACACAGTTACCAGATCTCAATGGAATGGTCGAGGAAAGAAGAGCTTATAGTGTAAATGAAACAGACTAGAAAAGATTGGCTTGGTTATCAGTGACAGAAATGAAAAAGAAAACTAAAAAATGAACTACCAAAAGAAAAAAAATAATGCGATGCGGCCCACAAAAGTAAAATCCATAAAGTAAAAGAAAGAAGACTAAGAGGAGAAGACTAAAAAATGAGTTACGAAAAAAACGAAAAGACCGAAAAAAGTTAAAAATATGAAGTGAAAGAAGAAGACTGAGACGAAGAGGAAGACAGAGACGACTAAAGAATGAATAATGAAAAAAAAAAAAGATACAGCCCGCAAAAGTTGAATCTATGAATTAAACTAAAAAACGAGATACGAAAAAAAACTAAACGACCCCAAAAAGTTAAAAATATGAAGTAAAAGAAGAAGATTGAGACGAAGAGGAAGACAGAGACGACTAAAGAATGAATAATGAAAAAAATAAAAGATACAGCCCGCAGAAGAAGACTAAATACAGACTAAAAAATGAGTTACGAAAAAAACGAAAAGGCCCCAAAAAGTTAAAAATATGAAGTAAAAGAAGAAGATTGAGACGAAGAGAAAGACAGAGACGACTAAACGAATGAATGGAAAAAAAAAATTTGAATGAAACAAAATACAGACTAAGAAATGAGTTACGAAAAAAATGAAAAGACCCACAAAGAAAAAGAAGACTGGGAAGAAGAGGAAAAAGACTAAAGGACTAAAAGACTAAAATATGAATTCCAAAAAAAAAAGAAAAAAAAGACCCACAAGTCAAAACAAAGACAAAACAAAACAGAATATTAAAAAAAACGGAATTACGAAAAAACAGAAAAAAGAAAGAAAAAACAACAACAACGAAACAACCCACAGAGAGAATCAAATCTGTAAACTATTGCCAACTAAAACGAAATAAACAAAAATAAATAAATAAATAAAACTAAACAAACGGACACACAGTTACCAGACCCCGAGAGGAGGAGAACCATAAAACTAAATGGCTGTTATGAAGAAAGGAATACAGAGGCAGGCACAAAGAATCCAATACCCTATATGGAAGTAACGGGGGATGAAGGGAAAAAAAAAAAAAGAGGAGCGAGAGGGTAAAAATAAGCGATTGAAAACTAGACAGCAGATTGAGACTCGGACGCCATATGGAAAAATAAACGTAAATAAAAAAGGAAAAAAATATATATAAAAGAAAAGTGAGAAAATAATAACATACGATTGAAAACTAGACAGAAGAAGAGGAAGAGGAAGAAGAGGAAGAAGAAAGCGAGGGATAAAAGAACAGCAGGAAAATGAAAAATAACAAAAAATAAAAAGGGAAAAAAATATATAAAAGAAAAGCGAGGAAATATAAACATCCGATTGAAAACTAAACAGAAGAAGAAGAAGAGGAAGAAGAAGAAGAAAGCGAGGGATAAAAGAGAACAGCAGGAAGATGAAAAATAAATGATTGAAAGCTGAACAAAAGAAAAAAGAAGAAGAGGAAGAACAAGAGCAAGAAGAATACAATAAAAAGGAAAAAAGAAAAGGAAGAAGAAGAAGAAAGAAAAGAAGAAAATAGATTCGAACACCATACAGAAAAATGTGGACGAAAAAAAAAAGGAGGAAAATAAGCAGAAAAAAACGAAAAAAACGAAGATGAAAACATACGATTGAAAATAGACTGAAAAGAAAAGAAGAAAAAGGAGATGAAATGAAGACAATGAAGAAGAAAAGATGACAAAAAAGACGAAGAAAATGAACAACAACAACAGGAAGAGGAAAAAATAAACAAAAAGAAAGAAAGCGAGGAAGAGAAAAGAACAGCGAGATGAAAAAAAAAAAATTGAAAACTGAAAAGAAAAACAAGAACAAGAAAGAAAAAAAGAAGGGAAGACTCGAACGCCAGAAAAGTGAACCAAAACAAAGAAAGGGAAGGAAAAAAAAAGCAAAAAGGAAAAGAAAAAACAGACCCGGAACACTATATACAAAAAATCAGGGAAACAAAGGAAGATAAAAAAAAAAGAGGATCGGAAGCCATTTATGAACGTCAATGAAGAAAAAGAAAGACGAAAAAAACAACAACATAAATATCAGTGAACGGATTCGAATAGCTTGTAAATATCGGATAAATATAAACGACAGTAATATAAGGATTCGCTTACCTTGAAAATACCAAAAATATAAGTAACGGAAAACCTTAGACAGTGTACGAAATCGAATACCTTGAATATATAAGGGTTACGTTAAATTAGGTTAGGTAAGGTAAGGTAAAGTAAGGTTAGGTAAGGTTAGGTAAGGTAAGGTTAGGTAAGGTGAGGTTAGGTTAGGTAAGGTAAGGTTAGGTAAGGTAAGGTTAGGTAAGGTTGATATTGGAAAGGTTGAGATTGGAAAGGTAAGGTTAGGTAAAAAAGGTTAGGAAGGTTAGGTAAGGTGAGGTTAGGTTAGGTAAGGTAAGGTTAGGTAAGGTAAGGTTAGGTAAGGTTAGGTAAGGTTAGGTTAGGTGAGGTTAGAGGAGGTAAGGTTAGGAAGGTTAGGAAAGGCCGGGTAAGGTAAGGTAAGGTTAGGTAAGGTTAGGTTAGGAAAGGTTATAAAAGGTTACGTTAGGAAAGGTCAGGTTAGGTAAGGTTAGGTTAGGAAAGGTTATAAAAGGTTACGTTAGGAAAGGTCAGGTTAGGAAAGGACAGGTCAGGTAAGGTTAGGTTAGGAAAGGTTAAAAAACAATCCAATTACATACACATACAAAAAGATTACGTTAGGAAAGGTCAGGTTAGGAAAGGTTAGGTTAGGTTAGCTTAGGAAAATACAGTTAGAAATAGGTGTTTAGTGCTTCAAAACCCTAAACACAATAAAAACAATCCAATTAACTACACATACAAAAAAGAACAAAGTATAAGTAGAGATAAAAGTATAAGGGCTTGGATTCTTCTCTCAATACCACGCTAAACGAGATAAAAGGCTGGAGCGAATAAAAGGAAAAAAAATAAAGAAAAAAAAGCCAATCGTTCTTGTCCAAATAAATGAAAAAGCGAGGAACCTGAAGAACTATAAATAAAGAGAGAGAGAGAGAGAGAGAGAGAGAGAGAGAGAGAGAGAGAGAGAGAGAGAGAGAGAGAGAGAGAAATAAATAGAGAAAGAAGGAAAAGAAAGAAAGAAAAAAGAGGGAGACACAGAAAGACAAAGAAAAAGAAAGAAAAATGAAAAAAATAGAGCGAGAGAGAGAGAGAGAGAGAGAGAGAGAGAGAGAGAGAGAGAGAGAGAGAGAGAGAGAGAGAGAGAGAGAGAGAGAGAGAGAGAGAGAGAGAGAGAGAGAGAGAGAGAGAGAGAGAGAGAGAGAGAGAGAGAGAGAGAGAGAGATCCCCTTCTCATCTCCTTTGCAAGATTACACTGAAAAGGTCAAACAGGACAATTGGGTCTGCTTAAAACACCAGGTCGACGCTCCAGCCCTTTTGTTCTGGTAATACTGTTTGTTCCTCGTCTTTCTCCGTTTTCTTTTTCTTTTTCTTATGCTTTCTCTCCTTCAGTCTACCATTATTTGTGTCTACTTTTACCTCTTTTTGTCTTCCTTTCCTTTCTTCTTTTTTCCTGATCTTTCTTTAGCCTTCTTTCCTCAACTTCATTTTTCTTTCTTCCTTTTTTTTTCTTCTTTCTTTTTTCTTTAGTCCTTAATTTGCGTCTATTTTCTTCTCTTCCTTTCCATACTTTCTGCAATTTCTTTAACTTTCTTTCTTTCCTTTCTTCTGTTTCCCCTAATTTTTCTTTCATTTTTTCTTTTTTTCTTCTTATCCTTTCTTCTACATTCTCCTCTTTCTTTTTTTTCCTTTTTTTTCTATTTACCCTTTCGTTTGTTCTCTCCATTCACTCCTCTTCCTCCTCCTCTTCAACATAGTCTTCCTCTTCCTCTAGGCTCACGACCCTCTACCTCTTCCTCCTCTTTCTGACGTAACAATTCATCTCAATTTTCTTCGATTTCACCAACTTCTTCCATCCTGTTCAACCTTATTCTGTTCTCCTCCTCCTCCTCTTCCTCTTGGCTCACTTCCCCCTACCTCTTCCTCCTCTTTCTGACGTAACAATTCATCTCAATTTTCTTCGATTTCACCAACTTCTTCCATCCTGTTCAACCTTCTTCTATTCTCCTTCTCCTCCTCTTCCTCCTCCTTTTTGTGTGTCTGTCTTCCATTAGTTTTGGCTGATATCTTACCCTCCTTTAATTTCTTCTCCTCCTCCTCCTCCTCTTCCTCCTTCTCCTCTTCCTTATTGAGAGGAAGACTTAAAAGCAAACAACGAAATGAATAGAAGAGTAATCTGATATTTTTGTCCTCCTTCAAATTCGTCTTTTATATTCTCCTCTAGTTGTTGTCCTCCTCCTCCTCCTCCTCCTCCTCCTCTATTATATTTTCTCTCTTTTCGCCATCTCTCCAATCTTCTCTTTCAATAACTTGCTCTGTTTGCCCGTCTCTCTCTCTCTCTCTCTCTCTCTCTCTCTCTCTCTCTTACATCTTCGTTTCCTCTCCTATATTTCCTCTTCCTTTTCCTCTTCTCGTACAGTTTATTATTTTCCTTCTCCCCTTTCGTACATGGTCTCTCTCTCTCTCTCTCTCTCTCTTCGGCAATACCACACAAAAGTTCACATGACGACACCACAACAAGTACACACACACACACACACACACACACACACACACACATTCTTCTCTTCCCTCTCTCCATTTACCTCCCTTGCTCTTTCCTCTCCCTCTCCTCCGCTTACCAATTTGCTTTCCTCCCCTTTCATTCTCTTTATCTATCCCTTCCTTTCTATTCCTCCTTTATTCTCCTCTCCCTTCCCTTTCCTTCTCTTTCCTCCCTTCTCGGCTTTCTCTACTCTCCTCTCTCCTTCCCTTCATACCCATTCAAAAGACTCAAATACTTTCTTTTTTTCCTTATCTTTCCCTTCCTTTCGCTTCTTCCCTTCCTTTTACCAGCCCTTCCCTTCAAATCCCTTCACATTTCTAAATACATCTATCCTTTCTCTCTCTATCCCTTCATCCCTTCTTCAATCATTCCCTTCCCTTTCTCTCGACTTTCTCTCCTCTCCCTTTTTATCTTTCCATCCCTCTCCTTTTCTTCACTTATTCCTTATCTTCCTTACTTCCCTTCCCTATACCAACTCTATCTCTCCTCTTCTCTCCTTTCCTTTCCTTCTCTTCCCTTTATCATCCCTCTCTCCCCTTCTCTCCCTTCACAAGCACATCACGAGCACACGATTTCCGCCGAAGGGTAACTGTCTACACACACACACACACACACACACACACACACACAACACACACACACACACACACACACACACACACACACACATACACAAAAGCCCGGTCCTTCCAAGAATTAGACTAGACCAATGTAGTATACCGTCCGAACCACCCAGCCCGCCACCCCACCCAGCCCACCCCCCGCCAGCTGTCTGCTTTCAAACGTGTTTCAACATGTTTCGGCTCATTTTTTTCTTCTCCTTCTGCTGTTTGTGGTAGAATCGCCCTTCGCTGGTTCGTTTGTTCCATGTTAGTTTGATGCACGAAAGGTTGATGTGTAGGGGGGAGGGGGAGGGGGGAAGGAAGTGGGGGTTGTGTGTGTGTGTGTGTGTGTGTGTGTGTGTGTGTGTGTTGGGTGATAGTGGTTTATGTGCAGTAAAGAGTGGAAGGGGAATGAAATGGAAGATAGGGGAAGGGAAGGGAAGGGAAAACAAGGGTAGAAAAGGGGAGGGAAGAGATGGGAAAGGAAGGGAAAGGAAGGGAAGGAAATGAATAAAATAATGGAAAGGAAAGGAAGGAAGAGATGGGAAGGTAGGAGAAAACAAAGGAAAGGAACTGAAGAAAGGAAAAGAAAGAAAAGAGGAGAGAAATAAGGAGAAGGGAAGGGAAATGAAGTGAAAGGAACGAAAGGAAAAGAAGCGAATAATTGGAAAAGGAAAATAATTGAAGGAAATAAACGGGAAGAGACAGAAACGGAAAATATGGAAAAAAAATGGTTAGTAAATGTTGAAGGATAAGGTTGGAATAGTAAAGTACAAATATATAAAAAAAAATAACAAGAAATATGACAGGCGAGTTTAGGCCACGAAAGGAAACTAATTGAAGGAAAGACGCGGGAAGAAATAGAAATGGCAAATATGGAAAAAAAATAGTTAGTAAATGTTGAAGGATAAGGTTGGAATAGGAAAGTACAAATATATAAAAACTAACAACAAAATGACAGGTATATCTAAATAGCGTCAGAATAGGTTAAGTTTAGTCCACGAAAGGAAAATAACTGAAGGAAAGAAACGGGAAGAAATAGAAATGGAAAATATGGAAAAAAATAAAGTTAGTAAATGTTGAAGGATAAGGTTGGAATAGGAAAGTACAAATATATAAAAACTAACAACAAAATGACAGGTATATCTAAATAGCGTTCTCGATCTTCTTTCTCTCCTCTCCTCTCCTTCCTTCTCTCTCCTTTTCTTTACCTATTCCTTCCTCTCCTTTCTTCCCTCCTTCCCTTCCCTTTATCAGCCCCTCTCCTCTTCTCTCTTCCTCCCTTCATATCCTTCCACAAGCCTCAAACATCTTCCTTATCCTTATCTTTCCCTTCCTCTCTCTTCTTCCCTTCCTTTTACCAACCCTTCACCCCCAAACGCATACTAAGAAAACCCCAATAAGACAAAGAAAAGAAAAACGAGAGAAAATATATACCTCGCGTGATAAGTATAAGGAATCTTCGTGTCCGTCAAAGAGGAAATAAATCACAGAACGTTATCGATTATACAGTTGAAAAATGATTGCAGAATGATATATCTACCTTTTTTTGCTTCTTAATTATGCACAGGTAAGTAAATTGAGTAGGTGTGGACTCTAATATTCTCTCTCTCTCTCTCTCTCTCTCTCTCTCTCTCTCTCTCTCTCTCTCTCTCTCTCTCTTCTTTAATCTTACTTTTTCTTACTCTTTCTTACTCTTAATCCTTTTTACTCTTGCTTATCTTACTTTTTTTTACTCTTTCTTACTTTCTTATTTTTTTTACTTAATTACTTTTACTTTCTCCTTAATCTTCCTTTCTCTTACTCTTACTTTTCCTTAATTTTACTCTCGCTCTCTCTCGCTCACACACACACACACACACACACACACACACACACACACACACACACACACACACACACACACACACACACACACACACACACACACACACACACACACGCACGACACAATAATTCACCGGTGTAAATAAAAACACACGCCAGGGCAATAAAAGCAATTAACACACCCAATTAATACACGTAAAAACACCTTACCTGCAAATCACACCTGTAAACATTGCCATCAAAACACATGAATTGGATTAGCAGAAAAAAAAAACCATGGTATTCGTAAAACTGCTAATACATGATAATATATGCTAAAAAATAGAGATTGACGGTAAAAAAACAAACGCATATACATAGAAATTAACATAAAACACGAGATTCTTAAAGGTAAAACGAAAAACACTTATGATCACGTGACTAATCTTTTTTGTGGCCTTTGAAAATAGTTGTTTTGTGAGCCGAAAGCAGCTATTGCCAACTAAAAAAATAAAATAACAGTAACAAAAAACATAAACAAGAGAAATACAGCGCCTTGCCACAGCGCACAACTCCGTATCATTCAAGGCTATCTCCTCGGCCTAAAGATATTCTGAGGGAAAATTAGAATAGAAAAAAATCCAAGGACGACAAGGAAGACCAACTCAAAAACAATAATGATCAACAAGAAACACAAACATGAACAGACGAAAAACAGCGCCTTGCCCCAGTGCTCGACTCCGTATCTTTCAAGGCTAGCTCTCCTTGGGTAAAAATAAAACAGAAAAACTTAAGGCAGACAAGGAAAGACCAACTAAAAAACAATAACAATAAAACAAGAAACACAAAACATAACCAGGAAAAAACAGCGCCTTGCCACAACGCACAACTCCGTATCATTCAAGGCAACCTCCCCAGCCAAAAGCTCTTCTGGGGTAAAAAGAAAAACAGAAAAAGACAAAAAGAACAAGGAAAGATCAACCCAAAAAACAACAATAATAAAACAATAACATCAAAAACAAGAAAAAAAACAGCGCCTTGCCACAATGCATAACTCCGTATCTTTCTTCAGCCTTAAGATAAAAATGTAAAAATAGGTAACAGAAAAAAAAGACGAAAATGGAAGACAAAAAATAGACGCGACATTTGACCCACCTCCCGCACCTGGACTTCACCTGGCGCAGATTTCCCCAGGTATCCAATTACACGTCAATAACCATGAACGGGTGACTTGAAATACCTGCAATATCACTGGGATTCGAACCCTGGCTCACGAATTTGCAGCAACTTGTTATTTTGCAGAGGAGCCAAAGATGAGAATAGAGAAATGCTTGAAGATATATATTTAGAGAAGGGAAGCTGTATTGGATGGAGAATAAGCGAAGAAATAGATGTCAGAGGAGAACGTATATTTTCCGGGCAGACAAAAATAGGACATGAGAGGGTTTGGCGGGAAGGGTTGGTAAAAGGAAGGGAAGAAGAGAGAGGAAGGGAAAGATTAGGAAAAGGAAGGTTGAGTCTTGTGAGAGGGTATGAAGGGAAGGGTTGGTAAAAGGAAGGGAAGAAGAGAGAGGAAGGGAAAGATTAGGAAAAGGAAGGTTGAGTCTTGTGAGAGGGTATGAAGGGATGGAGAGAGAGGAGAGGAGAGAGGGGCTGATAAAGGGAAGGGAAGGAGGGAAGAAAGGAAAGGAAGGAATAGGTAAAGAAAAGGGAAAAGAAGGAGAGGAGAGGAGAGAAATATATAGTAGAGAAAATGAAAACGAAAAGAAGAGAAAGGAAAGGAAAAGGAAAAAGAAAGGATAGAAATACACATAGGCAAAAAATATATGGAAGGCAGAATGAAAACGAAGAAAAACAAAGGAAAGCAAAATAAAAATAAAAGGAGGTAACAAAAAGAGAAAAAAGGAAAAGAAGAAATACAAGACGAAGATGGAAATAAATAAAGGCAAAAAATATATTCAAGAGAGAAGGAATGAAACCGAAAGGAAAGGAAAGGGAAACAAAAGAGAAACAAAAGGGGGAAACAAAAATAAATAAATAAAAAGATGAAAGAAGAACAAGAAGAACCAAAGTAAAAAAAAAAAAATAGGCAAAAAATATACTGAGAACGGATGGACTGAAACGGAAAATAAAATCAAAAGGAAAACAAAAGCGGGAAACAAGATAAAAAAAAGAGAGGAGCCAAAGATAAAAACAGATATAGCCACAAAAGATATTGAAGACGAAGAGCAAGACGTATCGAAGGGAGACGATGGGAAAATAAAACACAAGGAGAGAAGAAATGATAAATGGAGGGGAGAGAAAACTGATAACATTGAAACACACACAAACACACATAGATCTAAAGAGGAAAAAGATAAGAAGGGCGGAGGAGGAGAGGAGGGAAAAGGATAAGTAATGTGGAGAGAGGAATGGAGAAAAGAAGCCTTGGTAAAACATGGAGATTAGTAAGCAAGTATCATGGATTAGGAAGCAGGTAAAGGTTAAAGATATCCAAAATGACAGTTATCAGAAATCGCCGAGAGACCTGATATTACCCGGACTCTAGATAACTCTCGAAAGAGGATAAAAAATGACCTCCGGGATACAGCATGAGCTAAGCAAGATGGCACCACTATAAATACTTGTCTGCGCCATAACGGACTGAGGGCGACCATCAGGCCCCACTAAGAAAGTCTATCAGAATGAACGTAAAAAAGGAGGCCAAACATTTAGGAAGATGATATGAAAAAAGGCGACTGGAAAGGTAAACAAAAAAAATTAAACAGAAGTAAATGAAATAAAACGCAACACTGACTTAAATAAAAACAGAGGAACAGCGGAAAAAAATAAGCAAGTCAAACATAATAAAAATAAATGGATAATAAACGAATAAAAGCGAGTAGGAAGGAATATAAAAAGAAAACAGAACTAAATGAAATAAAACGCAACACTGACTTAAATAAAAACAGAGGAACAGCGGAAAAAAATAAGCAAGTCAAACATAATAAAAATAAATGAATTATAAACGGATAAAAGCGAGTAGGAAGGAATATAAAAATAAAACATGTTGAACTAAATGAAATAAAACGCAACACTGACTTAGCGAGTAGGAAGGAATATAAAAATAAAACATGTTGAACTAAATGAAATAAAACGCAACACTGACTTAAATAAAAACAGATGAACCGCGGAAAAAAATAAGCAAGTCAAACATAATAAAATAAAAACAGAGGAACAGCGGAAAAAAATAAGCAAGTCAAACATAATAAAAATAAATGAATTATAAACGGATAAAAGTGAGTGGAATGGACTATAATAAAGAAAACATGTTGAACTCAAGGAAATAAAGCAAAAGAGTTAAGGAATGGGACAACACAGGAATGAATAAGAACTGAGGACCCACAGGAAAAAGGATAAAAGTCGCCCACCACCAAAAAAATTCGAGTCTACATGCTTTTCAAAACACCCGCGACCAGACTGAATAATGGAATGGACAAAAAGAGCAAAACATGAACTGCAACTTAAAAACAATTCCACCACACACAAACACACACACACACACACACACACACACACACACACACACACAACGAAAAAAAAAGATAATGAGGGAAAAATGAGAGAAATATTGACAGTTTGAATAATAATAATAATAATAATAATAATAATAATAATAATAATAATAATAATAATAATAATAATAATAATAATAATAATCCTGAACTTCTCTGGTAACACCTTCTGAGTCGAGCTTGTGATTTGTTCATTAGCTAATCTGTCTGGAGAGAGAGAGAGAGAGAGAGAGAGAGAGAGAGAGATGAAGATGGAGAGCTAGAAACAAAGCAATATCAAAACAGTTCGAACCCATGAATGAAGCAATGAACGAAACACTGGACAAAGACAAACAGAACACTGCGAGGCACTGAACGAAGCACAGACCGAAACACTGAACGAAGCACTGAATGAACCACAAACGAAACACTGAATAAAAAAAAAACTAGTTACGAAAAGCCAGAAACAGAATACTCGACCAAAAAACTTCGAACACACTAAACGAACCCATAAACAAACCACTAGTCCCAACCCCCCCCCCTCCCCCCCTCCCTCTCCCTCCACTCACCTCGTATCCCTGGGGTGGCTGGCGAGCGAAGGCGACGACGGGGCCACCCATCCCGGGGGCCGCGGGGTCCTGTTCACCCAGGGGCTTGGCCGACGCTGCCCCGCCCGAGGTGAGGAGC
>NC_066550.1:9136894-9214394 GCF_024679095.1 Eriocheir sinensis | reverse complement strand
AAAATAGAAAGGAAATCAAAAAAAGAAGTGTGCACAGCTGGTCCGCCTCCTCGGCCTATTGTCAGCTCCAACGGCCCCGCTACAACACCATCAGGGTCACACAAACAAGCAAGGGGAACAACAGAGGAGCAAACAATACACTGAAACCTTTTTTAAGAAGTAGAACCTGAAGAGAAGGAGGAACAAAAGCATTGACATCGACAAAGCATCACAGCCTATTGTAGTGCCAAGGTATTCCTATAAGATTATATTATTGTGTAGTATATATGTATTGAAACGCTCACGAGAAACTGTATTAGGTGAAGAAATTGAAATGTGCCACCGTGGCCCGAGGCGCGGACGAAAGTGAGCCGCCGATGGAAACAGTGGATGTCTGCGTGAACACGGACGTAACAGACTCCATTACCAGCAGAACAAGTCCGACATATGGTCACCAAATGAGAGTGAGCAAGTATGAACTCTCACTCTTAATCTTGATATACTCCAGCCCAGAGATGAGAAATGTGTTGGGCAGAAAAACTATAAAAACGAATGAATAATGAATGAATGAAGGAAGAAATGGAGACTTAAAAGACACCTCTGGATATACCCAAAGCACAACCACCATCACCATCCCTACCTTGCCCCTCACCACCACCACAACCATCACTACCACCACCAATACAGAGGTCAAATGGGTAAATATTGTGCATAACTATTATTGTGTAAGTATTTTTTTACGTTCGATAAAGAAAAAAAAGACTAACAGAGCTGCTGACCATGGCTGTTGTGGTCCTACTAACCGTGAGTGAAAATTCGTGAATGAAGGGCAAGCCGGGGGACATGGACTCGTGTAATAATATAGGCCTGGAGTCAGCACGAAAACGCATGGTAGGGATTTTGGTTTGTGTTAGGCGCTGACAATCGAGTACAAGGTGAGGGGAACGGAGAATGCGCCTGGTATGTGGTATGCGCCTGCGTAGACTTTTGTTTCATGTATGTAACTCAAATGTATTAGTTAGATTGCGTTTCATTATATAATATTGCCAGAGTAGTGATGTCTTATTAGTACTTTTTCGGCCACCTCTTGATTCTTTTTTATAGGAGCAGCGAGTAATGGGCTTTTTTTTATTATTGTCTCCTTTCTTGTGAGTGCCCTTGAGCTGTCTACTTTGTTATAAAAAATATAAAAAGTTGTTTTCCTCTAGTTTGTTACCGACGACCCGTATTATTATTGTTGTCTTGACGGTTATTGAAGGACTTATAATATTTTTTGTCGGAGCCGCTTTCATTACTCTAGAAAAAGGAAGGAGAGAGGAAAAACGAAAGGATGAGAAAGGAAACGAAACATACGAAAGGGAGAAAGGAATCATAGGCAAAAATAAGAGAAAAGGAAGGGAGGGTTGATAAACTTGCCCATATATCCCCATAATAAAGGAAAGGGAGTGGAAAAAAAAAGAGAAAGGATACAAAAATAAAAAAGGAAGAGAAAGGCTACAAAAAAGAAAGGAAAAAAATAAGACAGGAAAAGAAAAAAGATGGGTTGATGAATCTTCCCAAAATAAAGGAAAGGGAGAGTGGAAACGAAAAAAAGGAAAAGAAAAAAATGAGAAAGGAAATAAAAAAAAGGAAGAGAAAGGCTACAAAAAAAGGAAACAAAAAATAAGACAGGAAAAGAAAAAAAAGAGGGTTGATGAATCTGCCCAAATACCCCCCAAAACAAAGGAAAGGGAGAGTGAAAACAAAAAAAGGAAAACAAAAAAATGAGAAAGGAAATAAAAAAGGAGAAAGGCAACAAAAAAGAAAGGAAACAAAAAATAAAACAGGAAAAGAAAAAAAGAAAGGAAGAGTGGAAACAAAAAAGGAAATGAAAAAAAGACAAAGGAAATAAAAATAAAAAAGAAAGAGAAAGGCAACAAAAAAAAAAGAAAGGAAACAGAAAATAAGACAAGAAAAGAAAAAAAGGAAACGGACAAGATACATTTCAGAGGAAGGAGTGAGAGGGGAAGGAGGAAAGGGGGGAGGGGGGGAGGGGTGATGAATCTGCCCCCATCAAAAAAAGAGGAAAGAAAATTAAACAAAAAAGAAAAAAAACATACACTAAACATATTTCAGAGGCAGAGGTAAGGGAAGAAGAGGAATGGAAGGGGGAAGGGAAGGGAATAAGGAGAAGGGGGGAGGGGTCGAGTTGATGAATCTGCCCTCATCAAAAAAAAGAGGAAAGAAAATTAAACAAAAAAGAAAAAAAGACATACCGTACGCTAGACATATTTCAGAGGCAGAGGTAAAGGAAGAAGAGGAATGGAAGGGGGAAAGTAAGGGAATAAGGAGATGGTGGGAGGGGTCGAGTTGATGAATCTGCCCTTTTCATTACCCCAACAAGTGGCGTGGTCGGGTCATAGAACAATAATGAATTCTGGAGCAGTGTTGCCAGAAGAAGGTTTGTTAGAGACCCTTACACAATGCTGGGCCCTTCTTCTTATCCTTGCATGTTTTGTTTTTGTTTTTTTGGTGGGAGGGTAATAGAATGTGTCCTTTAAAACAGACAAATAGGTAAACATATAAACAAAGATAGATAAATAAAAATAAATAAAGATATATGAATGAATGAAAAAATAATTAACTATCTGACTACCACTGTCTGACTTACTGACTCACCGACTACTTAACTGTCCTCCTGATTAACTGATTGGCTAAGTTCTTAACTGACGAAACCACCACCTGATTGACTTTCTGACTTGTTAACTACTTAAAACACCCGCCTTACAATCTAAATACCGAACTAACTTCCTTACCGACTTACTAACTCGATAATTCTCAGACCAAATACCTGAATAACGAAACAGGTAAAAGTATTAGTGAAAAGTTATACAAATTAGAGAGCCAAAAATATCATTGTTCTTGTTTACTTTTATGTCTCGGGTCATAAGAAAAAATAAACGTAATATATATACACTAATGTTTTCTTGGTTTCGTCTTTAAAAGGGCCGTTACTAAACATTCCGTCGCCAAAGCTCACCTATATTTGACAAGGCTGTCGTAGGAGCTTTGGGCATTTCCAGAAGTAGTTTTATGACGCTTGTGGTAGTCTGACCCTTCTTCTGTACCGTGGACCTAAAGAACCACTCATTAGAACCCGATGGATTCCCTCTTTGACCTTTAGTAATAGTTGATGTGAGAAGCGGAAGTGTCTTATAATACCAATCTAGGCCCCGTTCACACTGTCCCGACTCTGGGCGACGATTACCCGCGACTCTAGGGAACACGAGGTCCTGGGTGTTGATGTGAAAGGGAGTCTGGAGTCGTGAGGGTTAGCACATGCTGGCAGCTAGTTGGCCGAATGTCCCAGACAGACGGCAAATCACCAAGACCCCAATAAAACCTACCCCTTTTTCTGGAGCGTGGGAACCAACTTGTCAAATTGAAAAGTCGCTAGGTTGTCGTGGCCCAGAGTCATAAACGTGATATATATACTAATGTTTTCTTGATGTTTTTTTTTCTATTTCGGACCTAAAATATATTGATTACACATATGATCCATTAAACCCTATGGTCTTACGTCCTTCGTCCATCTGCATACAAATAAAGCATTAACGTAAACAAATAAGCAAGTCAATGAGTAAATAAATATGAATGCACACGGAGGAAGGACTCACAGATATACAGGAAATGGCTTCTTGCGTACACCCCTGTCTCTATGCAAATGCCAAAAGGGAAAACTTGTATAAATGAATGAATGAGGAAAGGAGGAAAGGGAGAGCTGAATACACTCAGGACACTATCACCGCCATCACTACAGGACCTTGCCACTCACCATCACCATCACCACCAAGAGGGAAAACTTATAAAAATGAATGAATAAAGGAAGATATGGAGACTTAAAAGACACCTCTGGATATACCCAAAGCACAACCACCATCACCACCACCACCATCCCTACCTTGCCCCTCACCACCATCACCACCACCACCATCACCACCACCACCAAAACAGAGATCAAATGGATAAATATTGTGCATAACCATTAATGTGTAAGTATTTTTTTACGTTTGATAAAGAAAAAAAGGTTAACAGAACATAGGTATATATATTACGCTTGTAGTTTCTTTTGAATACTGCTTGAATGAAAAATACGAATACTTAGAAATGAATGAATGAATAAAGAGAGAGAGAGAGAGAGAGAGAGAGTTGAAAGACACCTCTGGAAATACCCAAAACACCACCACCATCACCACCCAGTCCCTCACCACCACCAAAACCATCACCACCAAGAAGAGACAGCATCACCACAATCACTATCCATCTCATCATCACCACCACACACAAAAAAAAAAGGAGGAGAAAGGAAACAAAAGGAGAATGAAAAAATGGAAACAGTTGGAAAAAGCGAAAGGAAACTAAAATGGAGGAAGAGAAAGGAGAGAAAGCAGGAAAGGGAAAAAGAAAACAAAGTGGAGGAAGAAAAAGGAAACAAATATAAAAAGGGAAGAGAAAGAAAGTAAGAACGTCACTTTCAAAGGCACCACCACCACCATTACCACCACCATCACCACCACCACCACCATCACCACCACCACCATCACCACCACCACTACCATGTCCATCACCACCATCATCAGCACCGTCACCACCACCAAGAGCAACCCAACACCACTACCTCCTCCTCATCACCACCATCACCATCACCTCCACCACCACCACCCACTCAGACCCACCTGGCAGGAATCAGTGTAATATCAGGTATAAGCAGACAGGTGATAATGAACTTAGAATGAGTATGAATAAGATGATAATTAGATGTGGATGTAGTTTGGGCTCTCTCTCTCTCTCTCTCTCTCTCTCTCTCTCTCTCTCTCTCTCTCTCTCTCTCTCTAAATATGTTAACCAGAATGGCGTCAACATAAGTTATGCGTGTAGGCGTCTCTCTCTCTCTCTCTCTCTCTCTCTCTCTCTCTCTCTCCGTTGCTCTTTTTTCTCTCTTTCGGTCCAGTCTCTTACTTTCCCTCACTTCCCTCTCTTTTTTTTTACCTTGTTGCAACTCTCTCTCTCTCTCTCTCTCTCTCTCTCTCTCTCTCTAAGAAAAAACAATCCTCTATGAATGTTTTAATGGCTCATAAACGAAGCGAAATAATTGTTACCAGATAAAAAAAAGGCGATCCTTGTTTTTCGTCCAGGTAAAAAAATAGATGAATTATTAATTAGTATGCTTCACCTGGATCCTTACCTGTGTGTACCTGTCTGGCTGATGCTAATTGGAGAGAGAGAGAGAGAGAGAGAGAGAGAGAGAGAGAGAGAGAGAGAGAGAGGTTGCTAATTGCTATCATTTTCTGTTTTTAATTCTCCTCCTCCTCCTCCTCCTACTCATCCTCTTCCTTCTCCAAATTCCCGCTATCAGTGAGAACGAAAACAAATATTACACAGCCTTTCTCTCTCTCTCTCTCTCTCTCTCTCTCTCTCTCTCTCTCTCTCTCTTACATCCTCATTTTCCTTCTTGTTAATTTCCTTCTACTTTGTACCGTTTTTGTACATCTCTCTCTCTCTCTCTCTCTCTCTCTCTCTCTCTCTCTCTCTCTCTCTCTCTCTCTCTCTCTCTCTCTCTCTCTCTCTCTCTAAATCCTTTACACAGTCCATTAACTCCTACAAACCGCCTTTCCATTTAGAGCAATAAATTAATCACCCATAAAAAAACGTAGAAAATGGATGAGAAATTTCTTAAGACTTGCGATTTCTTTTTATTCTTTCTTGAGAGTGACAGAAATTATATAAGAGATCATGATTTGTAAACTAAAATATAACGGACAAAGACGTGATTGAAACTAAAGTAACATTTATCATCTCGAAAACCGATCAGAAGCCAAATTTACCCGACTTAGTTTTTTTGAATTCTTTCTTGAGAGCAACAGAAATTATATAAAAGATCATGATTTGTAAGCTAAAATGAAACGGACAAAGACGTAATTGAAACTAAAGTAGCATTTATCATCTCGAAAACCGATCAGAAGCCAAATTTACCCGACTTAGCTTTTTTTATTCTTTCTTGAGAGCGACAAGTTTTATAAAGATCATGATTTCATATAACTGTAATAAAACGAACAAAATGTAAAGCAAACTAGAAAAGGGTTACCAGATTCACCGATTGGGCGATCCTTTTTTTTTTAATTCTTTCTTGAGCGACAATTATTTATAAAGATCACGATTTCATATAACTGTAATAAAACGAACAAAATGTAAAGCAAACTAGAAAAGTGTTACCAGATTTACCGATTGGGTGATCCTTTTCTTTATTCTTTCTTGAGAGCGACAGGAATGATATGAAAACGTGAACTGAATGACTAAAATAAAATAAAAATAATCTAGGACAAGAACGAAGGACAAAAAGTAACGAAATCTAGAGTAAAATTTATCTTGAAAACCGATGTTACCAAATTTACCGACCAATCAGAAATAAAAAAAGGGTAACAAAAACAATAGTGACATTAATATCGAAAACCGTCATTAAGGTTACAAAATTTAACGACCAGCCAAAATAAAAATAAAACATAATCTCGAAAACCATCATCAGTGTTACCAAATTTACCGACCAGTCAAAATATAAAAAACAAAGAATAACGAAAACAGGAGTAACATAATCTCGAAAAACCATCATCAGTGTTACCAAATTTACCGACCAGTCAAAATATAAAAAAACAAAGAATAACGAAAACAAGAATAACATGCATAATCTCGAAAAACCATCATTAGTGTTACCAAATTTACCGACCAGTCAAAATATATAAAAACAACAAAGAATAACGAAAACAAGAGTAACATAATCTCGAAAAACCATCATCAGTGTTACCAAATTTACCGACCAGTCAAAATATAAAAACAACAAAGAATAACTAAACTAAACTAAATTAAACTAAAAATAGTCTACAAAACAAGAACGAAGAACAAAAAACAACGAAAACTAGAGAAACATACATAATCTCGAAAAACCATCATCAGTGTTACCAAATTTACCGGCGCGTCGAAATTTTACCACTCTTTCCCGTACATTATTTTTTTCATCTTTATTATTTTTGCCTGCACGCCCTCATTCGCTTACGCATGTGTCCAGATTTATCATCCAATCACACGTTGAATCATGTTTTTAACCGCCGCTTGAAAACGTGTTAGCCCATTCTCTATTTGCGTTTCTATTTTCCCACGCTGTCCAACTGTAATTAATTCCCTTACACGTATATATGTAACCGCGTCCAAGGTCAGTTCATGTACTATTAACGTCTATTTATTTTTTCTCTTTATCTATCTATTAATTTCATTTGTAATTTTTGGGGTTGTTATTTTTATTTTATTGTCACGCATCAATCACAGTGAATCTCTGTTATCATTTATTTGTTGATTAGATTTATTTTCGTTGCCACGTTTATTACTTGCATCTTTATTTATTTTTCATTATTGTTTTCACGTTATTTTTTGTATTTTTGTTGCATTTTTTTGTTTTTTATTGTCTTATTCTATTGTCACTGTTTCTCCTTATTTATTGTTCATGCATTTCATTTTTACTTATTATTATTATTATCATTATCATTATTATCATTATTATTATCACGTTTACTGTTAACGCATTTACTGTATCTCTGTTTTCTTCCACCACACGCATATCTCAAGGGCCAATGTGACGGATAGGAGCACCGAGGCAACGCGTACCTAAGGCGTATGTCCCCTACCTTAATAATTTACACACACTGACTATCTATTAATGACTCCAGACAATACGTATGATCATCCAATAAGGTTATGGATATGCACTAAACCCTTTCATTAATGTTTAGGAAGGGAGTCTGAACCTATTGATATTTCAGGTTTGGTATCTGGTATCTCGTGTTTTCTTTATCAAGGTAACATGTAACACTCTCTCTCTCTCTCTCTCTCTCTCTCTCTCTCTCTCTCTCTCTCTCTCTCTCTCTCTCTCATATAAATAGTCTATGGTCTACCTCCTCTTACGGTAAAAAAAATAATCATTAAATAGATATAATGATTAAAAGACAGATAAACAAATGAATAACCGGATAAGTAAATATATCTTTTCACTATGACTTAGATTCCAACGGGGGACAATTGATTTATATATCGACAGCTCATACCAGTGCGCCACCCACGCCTCGTAAATACATAAACACCTACCATTAGCTGGACCTGACACGCCCCGAGGCCCAGAAAGGATGCATTAAATAACAGGCTTTTAAAGACATCTTACTAATTCATCTGCTGTCTCGATATGTTCTCTTCACAAACTCTCTATCAGAAGTTATCTAGATTTGTATTTGTCTAAGTACTTCAATATATTTTTACATAACATCAACATATCTATTTGTAATCTGGTTGTCCTAAGTCGCCTTCAACGTAACGTGACTCGATTTCACGATTGTTTCATGTACCTGGTTGTGTTATTTCAATATTTTAACTCTTTCAAGAGGAGGGTATCCGGACACCTCTCCTTCCGAAATTGACCTCTCTTTCGGCCACCTCTTTGGATTCTTTTTAGGAGCAGCAAGTAACGGGCTTTTTTATTATTGTTTCCTTTTTTTGTGCCCTTGAGCTGTCTCCTTTGTTGTAAAAAAAATAAAAATCTCCTCTTTTACGTAACTGCATTTTATTTTCTCTCCCGTGTTGTCCTCCGTATAATTATAAAGTTACCATAAAACACACCAATACCAACACATCAACGGATTTCATTTACCTAGTGTCACCTGGTTGTTTTCTCCTCCAACGTAACGCATAATTATCAACTAACATAATTCTCTTCCTTATTGTTTCATCACTGACATATTCGCATTTAACCTGAACGGAATATCAACTGTTTTCTTCTTTACGCTTCAACGATTATTCTATTTTTACTCTGCTTGTTTTCTCTTCACCCAAAATTACATTAAACAAGATTGTGTTTCATTATTTCGAGTCTCATTTTAATTTCCGCTGCTCCGTCACACCACCGGAATATCAAAGAAGTGTCGTTTATTATACTTTTTTTTCTTCTTCTCAGGGAGCGTGTAAGTGGTGTTTTAATCATTCTGTAGGGCCACGTCTGCTACATCTGTCTTTAAGTCGTAACAAACGCGGCCTGTTAGAGTTATTACGACCGGCAGGATATTACAAGAGGAGAACAGAGAAGGATGAGCTAGGACTGAATTGGTAACTCATTCCCTTGTAAAAATAATAATCGTACACTTATCGTCTCGTGTTTGTCTCCGATTTCCCGTCTCGTGTCTGTCTCCAATTTCCTTTATTTCGTTTTCTTCTTAGATCAAATATTTTTCCCGTGATTAATTAAAGTCTAAAAAATATAATACAAGACGTCCCTTATTAAACTGCAACGCTAAATACTTTCTTTTTCATGTTGCCTAGATTAGTTTAAAATTAGATTCTATTGTTCTCTTTCGATTCTCAACTCTGCCTTCTGGATAGTAATGAAAATATGTAAATACTGTAGTACGCAGCCCTATTCTGTTCTTATTTTTTAGCTCTGCCTTCGTATGGATAAGATCACAATAAAGGGCATATAGAAAAAGGAAACGTCTATACATATCATCCATACATATAATAGCAAAATTAATAGTTTGCATTAACGTGAAAACTAACATCATAAAGAAAATTGTTAGGCTAGTAAACACCCACACAGGAAAAAGACCACGAAAAACAATAAAACAATAAAATCCTATTCATCAACTCACAGCAGGTTAAACGCCCTCAACACATGTGAAATACTGCCATAAAAATAAAATGTGTAAACTAACATCATAAGGAAAAGAAAATCGTTAGGCTATATAACAAACACCCACATAAGGAAAATATAACGAAAACAATAAATAAAATCACAAAATCATATTCATCAACTCTTCACAGCAGGTTAAAGGCCCTCAACAAATGTGAAATGCTGCCATAAGAAAGAAAAGAAAGGAAATGAAGGAAGGAAAGGAAAAGATCACGAAAAAAAAATAATAAAATAAATAACAGCCAATTCATCAACCCCTCACAGCAGGTTACACGCCACCAACACACTGCCATAAAAAGGGGAAAAATTAAATTAGTAAACCACCGCCAATTTCTCCGGACATGATAGGAAAAATTCATGAGCTTGGCGGAGGTTGGTGGAGGGGGGAGTCAAGAAAGTGTTGCCAGCGCGGAGCTAATAACCCTAAAAAAAAGCAGCGATATAAACTTGACGCGAGCGATTATGGCGAGGGAAAAAAAGGCGATCGTGAGCCCCCTGAACAAGCGAGGCCAATATTCCATTACGTAAGATAGATGAAAGTTTATGGTTAAGTTTACTAAGCGGCCATTGTGAGCGGGGAGTGTTTTGGGGATAAAGAGAGAGAGAGAGAGAGAGAGAGAGAGAGAGAGAGAGAGAGAGAGAGGAGGCAAATCGACGAACCATCTTCCTCTTACTCTTTCTTCCGTACTCTGATATCTCTTAACCATCCTCTTGAGCGACTTTGAAGAGTTGTAGAAGGGGGAGATCAAGGAAAAAGAGTAAGTGGAAACGGCGAGAGCAGACTGGGTTATTTTTCTTTCATTTCCCCAAAACATTTATTTTCCTCCTTCAGCATATAACTCTTCCCTTTGCCACGGCATATGAGATGTTTGACCTCTTTTCCATCATATATGTGACTTAGAGGAGGTGTAGGATGGGAGGTATATGAAAAGAATATTAGTTTAAGATTATAGTAAGAATGAGAGAAGAAAAGTCTAGATTTCCCTCGTCTTCTTACAATCAATCTTGTTCGTTTCACCCTTTCCTCTATACTTCCTTGAACCCCCCCATCCCCCCCCCCCCCACACACACACGCGCGCGCCTGATATCGTGACTTGACCTTTATTCCACTCCATTGACCTAAGAGGGAAGTGGGAGGCGAGGTTAATGTATAGAGTTAGATAAACGTGACAATATAAGTTGGATTTTTTTTTTTTTATTGGCCTAAAAACACCTTATTTCTTTTGTTGTTTCTTTAATAGCTTACTTTTCTTGACTCTCAGCACCAGAAACCGTAACTCTGGCCTTTGTTTCACTATTTTAAAGGCCTATGGAGAGGGAAGGGAGGCGAGATGGAATGTATAAAGGAAGGTTAATGTGAGTGGAAATGAGTGAGGCAAAGTCAATCTCTCATGACCTCACAGTTCCTCCCTTATTTGTCTTTACCTTTGCAATGAGCTTTCTTAACCTCCCCCTGTAAGATAGAATAGCTTTTAACCTCTTTCCTACCTTCAAGTAACCAGGAATGGATACGGGGGACAAAATTACAGGCAAAGAAATCAAAAGTAACGAGTGAAGAGAGCAGACTGGATTTCGATCACCTCCTCCCCTTCAATCTCGCTTAAATAACTTCAACGCAGCACTAGCCCTCATTTTCCCGTCATTTCCCCTATTACTAATGTGGGAGGCGGCCCTGGTGGAATGAGTGACAGTAATGAGCGCGTCGTGCATGTGACAAAGACAAATGGTGGATGGAAATGTCAACTCGACCATCCAAGGTGAATCCCAGCGGCGGTTTCACCTCACCGCCCCCATCATCACACACCCAGATATTCGTTTCAAAATATTAGCAAAACTAGGACTTTTTGCGTCACCCCGAGATCCTAGAAAGGCGAAAGAATAATCAGACCTTGTAAGAATCATAACCTGAGAGAAGACAACCCCGCGTTAGAATAATAAACGTAAATATTTGATGATACTTCTAAAACTTGAATGCCTGCTCGCCCGCCATGCCAAGTCACTACCATCACACCCCAACCGTCGCCTTTCAATATTATCAAAACCCTGAACTGTCTACCTCACCCCGACGTCCCAGGAAGAAAAAGGGATAATCAATGCGTACAAATATCATCACCCGAGTTAAAAACAACCCCGTGATGGTCTAATAAACGTAAATATTTGATGATACTTCTAAAACTTGAATGCCTGCTCGCCCGCCATGCCAAGTCACTACCATCACACCCCAACCTTCGCCTTTCAGTATTATCAAAACCCAGACTTTCTGCCTCACCCCGACGTCCCAGGAAGATAAAGGAATAATCAATGCGTACAAAAACCATCACCCAAGATAAAAACAACCCCGCGATAGTCTAATAAACCTAACTATTTGATGATGCTTATAAAACTTGAATGCCCGCTCGCCCGCCATGCCAAGTCACTACCATCACACCCCAACCTTCGCCTTTCAGTATTATCAAAACCCCGACTTTCTACCTCACCCCGACGTCCTTGAAAGATAAAGGGATAGTCAATGCGTACAAAAACCATCACCCAAGATAAAAACAACCCTGTGATAGTCTAATAAACGTAACTATTTGATGATGCTTATAAAACTTGAATGCCCGCTCGCCCGCCATGCCAAGTCTTTCGCCCTCAAATATTATCAAAACCCAGACTTTCTACCTCACCCCGACGTCCCAGGAAGAAAAATGGATAATCAATGCGTACAAAAACCATCACCCAAGATAAAAACAACCCCGCGATAGTCTAATAAACGTAAAAATTTGATACTTCTAAAACTCAGATGCGGAGGCCAAGTCAAGTGGAGGCGGTCAGCTGGCGGCGTTCCTCCCCTCCTGCGGCTCTTGGTTTCTGGCTGTGGGGGGGAATTAGGGTTTTAGAGTTAACACACATCCACTCACCTTCTTTTTGGGGTGTTGCAGTGAGGGCAGCGAGGGAGGGGAGCTTGGTGCAGCGGCCTTCCAACGGGGGAGATGAGAGAGGTCTGCGCCGCGGCTCCTGACACTCTTTATATAAGCCAGCAGTGTTGCCATGTCCCGCCCGCCGCCTCAACACCTCACCTCGGCAAACCCACTTTACTATAACCACGAGTACTGCTTATAATGTCAACGTGGGTCTGTTTTCTCTATACAACCTCCATGGATTAGACTATGTGTATCTTGAGCTCCTCTCTGCAAAGGAAAGAGTTAATATATGTAGCCTCAGCATCCTTATTTCAGAGCCACGAAGACTGCTTTTAATCTACGTGTCTGTTTTCACTATACAACCTCCATGGATTAGACTATGTGTATCTTAAGCTCTTATCTGCAAAGGAAAGAGTTAACATGTAGCCTCAGCATCCTTATTTCAGAGCCACGAAGACTGCTTTTAATATCTATGTGTCTATTTTCTTCATATAACCTCCATGGTCTATTTATATCTTAACCTTATATCTTGCAAAGGATACATGAAACATCTATAACCACGAGTAGTTGCTTATAATGATATCAACGTGTATATTTCCCTCATACAACCTCCATGAATCAGTCTGTTAATATGTTAAGCTTTTATCTACAAAGGGAAGACTCAGTATCACTAACTCAACATTTACTTTTTCTATATCCTTCCTACTGTTAATAATTCCTAAATACGTCTGTTTCCTCTCTATCTCATCCGTGGATTAGTCTATTTCTACTGTTATCGTTTATTCGTAAGGAAAACTGTAAAAAAGTGATGAGAAAGATGCTTCGAAGTGATGAAAATGGAGTTAATAAATAGGTTTCCATGAATATATCACATTAGTTACAGCAACTTCAAGAGCGCCTACAACACACACACACACACACCTGCTGAGCCCATACCTTGTCTTTAATGGCCCGCCTCGCATTCTCGTAACTCAGGTGGGCCAGACAGGTAAATTCATTCCTGCTCCACCTGTAATCCACTTCTGTCGCTGAGCAGGTGACACAAGAGCTCGGTGTTCTCAGACGTTCCCGCCTCTCACATCAGTATTTCCAAAGACCAAAAAGAAGATCAGACCAAAAAGAAGATCATGAGTGTTTTTTTAGGTTCTCGGTACAGAGGAAGAGTCAAACTACCACCAGGGTCATTCAACTACCCCTGGAAATGCCCGAAACTCCTACGAAGGCTTTGTCAAATATGTGTTTCTTTGGGTTCATGGTACAAAGGAAGTGTCAAGCTACCATCAGGGTCATTAAACTATCCCTGGAAATGCCCGAAACTCCTACGAAAGCTTTGTCAAATATGTGTTTCTTTAGGTTCATGGTACAGAGGAAGGGTCAAACTATCACCAGGGTCATTCAACTACCCCTGGAAATGCCCGAAACTCCTACGAAAGCTTTGTCAAATATGTGTTTCTTTAGGTTCATGGTACAGAGGAAGGGGCAGACTACCACCAGGGTCATTAAACTACCCCTGGTAATGCCCGAAACTCCTACGAAAGCTTTGTCAAATATGTGTTTCTTTAGGTTCATGGTACAGAGGAAGGGGCAGACTACCACAAGGGTCATTAAACTACCCCTGGTAATGCCCGAAACTCCTACGATAGCCTTGTCATATATGTGTTTATTTAGGTTCATGGTACAGAGGAAGGGTCAAACTATCACCAGGGTCATTCAACTACCCCTGGAAATACCCAAAACTCCTACGAAAACCTTGTCAAACATGTGTTTCTTTAGGTTCATGGTACAGAGGAAGGGGCAGACTACCACAAGGGTCATTAAACTACCCCTGGAAATGCCCGAAACTCCTACGAAAGCCTTGCCAAACATGTGTTTCTTTAGGTTCATGGTACAGAGGAAGGGTCAAGCTACCACCAGGGTCATTCAACTACCCCTGGAAATGCCCAACACTCCTACGAAAGCCTTGTCAAATATGTGTTTCTTTAGGTTCATGGTACAGAAGAAGTCAAACTACCACCAGGGTCATTAAACTACCCCTGGAAATGCCCGAAACTCCTACGAAAGCCTTGTCATATATGTGTTTCTTTAGGTTCATGGTACAGAGGAAGTGTCAAACTACCACCAGGGTCATTAAACTACCCCTGGAAATGCCCGAAACTCCTACGAAAGCCTTGTCAAATATGAACTTGGACGAGGAAGTGTTTAAGAATATGATGATCAGACGCTCAGACGCTTCCGCCCCTCACATCAGTATTTCCAAAGGCCAAAAAGAAGATCAAACGGGTCTTCATGAGTGTTTTTTTAAGTTTTTGGTACAGAGGAAGGGTCAAATTACCACCATGATCATTGAATGCTCTTCCTCTGTACCATGAACCTAAAGAAACACATATTTGACAAGGCTTTCGTAGGAGTTTCGAGCATTTCCAGGGGTAGTTTTATGACCCTCGTGTTAGTCTGCCCCTTCCTCTGTACCATGAACCTAAAGAAACACATATTTGACAAGGCTTTCGTAGGAGTTTCGAGCATTTCCAGGGGTAGTTTTATGATCCTTATGGGAGATTGACCTTCCTACCATGAACCTAAGGAAACACATATTTGACAAGGCTTTCGTAGGAGTTTAGAGCATTCCAGGGGTAGTTTTATGATCCTTATGGAGTTATGGTAGTTTGACCTTTCCTCTGTACCATGAACCTAAAGAAACACATATTTTATAAGGCTTTCGTAGGAGTTTCGAGCATTTTCAGGGGTAGTTTTATGACCCTTATGGTAGTTTGACCCTTCCTCTGTACCATGAACCTAAAGAAACACATATTTGACAAGGCTTTCGTAGGGGTTTCGAGCATTTCCAGGGGTAGTTTTATGACCCTTATGGTAGTTTGACCCTTCCTCTGTACCATGAACCCAAAGAAACATATTTGACAAGGCTTTCGTAGGAGTTTCGAGCATTTCCAGGGGTAGTTTTATGACCCTCGTGTTAGTCTGCCCCTTCCTCTGTACCATGAACCTAAAGAAACACATATTTGACAAGGCTTTCGTAGGGGTTTCGAGCATTTCCAGGGGTAGTTTTATGACCCTTATGGTAGTTTGACCCTTCCTCTGTACCATGAACCTAAAGAAACACATATTTGACAAGGCTTTCGTAGGAGTTTCGAGCATTTCCAGGGGTAGTTTTATGACCCTCGTGGTAGTTGGACCCTTCCTCTGTACCGTAGACCTAAAGAACCACAAATTAGACCCCGATTGATCTCTTTTTTTGGTCTTTGAAAATAGTTAATGTGAGAAGCGAAGCATGTTAGATTACCGACCTAACTTTTTTTCTCTCTCTTCTCTTATCCACAGTTTATTTCTCTTCTCTTCTCCTCCCTAAACCTTTTCTCCCTTTCATCTAAATATTTTTTGTCCAAACTTTTCTCATCTACTTCACCTTTCCCACCACAATAACCTTCCCCTTTTTATTTCTACAAGAGACAGACGCAAAACTATAACAAATAACAGTGAAATAAACGTAAATGAGGCAGTAATCTCTGGGCCCATATCACAAGCTCTCCCTTCCTCGACACCTCCCTTGGTATCTGTGTTTGAAGCATATATTATTTAGTTAGGCAGTTTCGCCCTCTGATGTTTTTTTTTCTTTTTTTTTTACCCCTCCCCTACTCTTTTATATAAATTCCTCTCCCCTCTTTTTATTTTGACGTGTCAGTACATTTTTTTCTCTTTTTTTTTTTCCTTCCATATTCGTTATTTCTATACTAATATTACCAAGTTCTTCCTTCTTTTTTTTTTTCCGTATTATCTTTTTTTTTACTGTTTTTTTATTTTATTGCTAGTCAGTCTTTGGTTATCATTTTTCTTTCTTTCACCTCTAATACAAACTTCCTTCATTCTCTTACTTTTCTGTTTCCATATTTTCTTGTTTTTTTTCCTTCTCTACATATTTTTTTTATTCCTCTCCCCTTGTTTTCATTTTATTTTCCATTCAACTTTTCATTTTCATTTTCTTTCCTCTAATACAAACTTCCTTCATTCTCTTACTTTTCTGTTTCCATATTTTCTTTTTTTTTCCTTCTCTACATATTTTTTTTCCTCTCCCTTGTTTTCATTTTATTTTCCATTCAACTTTTCATTTTCACTTTCTTTCCTCTAAAACAAACTTCCTTCATTCTCTTTTTACCTGTTTCCATATTTTCTTGTTTTTTTTTCCTTCTCTACTTATTTTTTTTATTCCTCTCCCCTTGTTTTCATTTTATTTTCCATTCAACTTTTCATTTTCATTTTCTTTCCTCTAAAACAAACTTCCTTCATTCTATTTTTACCTTTGTTTCCATTTTTGTTTTGTTTTTTCCTTCCTTCCTTCCTTTTTATTCTTCCTTACTTTTTCTTTTATTCCTCTCCCCTTCTTTTCATTTTCACGTCTACCTTTTTTCTCTTTTTCCTTCCTTCTTCATCTATTATTTCTATACCAATATTACAAAGTTTTTCCTTGAGTTTATTATTTTCTTCATTATTTACTTTTTTCCATTTTTTTATATTTTTAGTCAGTTTTAACTCATCATTTATCTTTCTTTCACCTCTAATACAAACTTCCTTTATTCTCTTTTTATCTTTTTGTTTCCATTTTTTCTTGTTTTTTTTTTCCTTCCCTCTATTCCTCCCCTACACTCATTTTCACATCAGTATTTTTTTTTCTTCCTACCATGTATATTATTTTTTTAATAACAATACTATTCACAATTTTTCCTTCAATTTCTTATTTTCCTCATTTTTAGACTTCTTTTATTGTCCTTTCTTATTTTTTTGTCACTATTTTTACTTGATTTTCCAACTTTCACCTCTATTACAAACTTCCTTTATTCTCCTCTTCAGCCTTTTCTTCTTTTTTTTCTCTTCTCTTCTCCTTAACATTTTTTATCTTCTCCTTTTTCTCTCTTTCCTCCTAAGCGTTTTCTCTTTGTTTCTCTCTTCTCTTATTCTTAACTTTTTTCCCTTCTCTTTTCCTAAGCTTTTTCTCTTCTCCTATCCTTAACTTTTCCCTTCTCTTTTCCTAAGCTTTTTATCTTTTTCCTCTTTTCTCATGAGCTTTTTCTCTTTTCTTATCCTTAACTTGTTTCTCTTCTCTTTTCCTAATGTCTTTGTTCTTTTTCTCTCTTGTCTTATCCTAACTTTTTTCTCTTCTCTTCTCTTCTAAGCTTTTTCTCTTTTCTTCTCAACTTTTTCTTTTCTTATCCTTAACGTTTTTTCTCCTCTTTTCCTAATGTCTTTTTGTTCTTTTTTCTCTCTTCTCTTCTAAGCTTTTTTCTCTTCCTTTCCTCTCTTCTCTTCTCTTCTCCTCAGCTTATTTCTCTTCTCTTCTCCTAAATCTTTTCTCTCTTTCATTTATATATTCTTATGTCCAAACTTTTCTCACCTACTACATTTTTCCCACTACAATTAGGCTTCTTTTCATTAATTACTCCTATCTACTACCATTACAGAGGGCTAGATGGGAGGGAGTCATTATAGGCCTTGTTGTAGACTCAAATTACCTGTACACTTCTAAGGTAAATGAGATGGAAGAGGGAGGGGATTCAGCTTGTCTTGGGAGGGGTGCTGAGGTGAATGTCCTTGGTTTGATTGGTGGGCTAAGTATTGAAGTTGGGAGTATATGTTTTGTACAGCATTTACTATACTTACGGAAAAATACAATATGTGGATTTTTGTATTGGTCTTAATATTTATACACACACCCAAGTTCTTATGAATAAAACTTGACTATTTCAATGTTATACTTAATCTCTTTAATATGCTCTCTCTCTCTCTCTTTTATTTAAGCACATGTTTAGTACATTAGCACATGGCAACACTATTTTCCTAAGCTAAAGTTCCCCCGACCGTTGGGGAGCTGTTCAAAAGCTTCTGCCGAGATTAAAAAATTATACATGTTTACAATTATTTACAAGCGTTTACATTTACGCTTTTCCGGTGTGTGTAGGAGTAGCCGCCTGTGGGACGCAACCTTCATCTGCTGAGTGGACAGTTGTCACGTCCACATCAGCATTGAGGTTGTTCCACCACACCGCCGCTGCGATGGAGGGTGCTGGAGCGGGCCACTGGCACTTCCAGGAGGGAGGCATTGCTCAGCACTGTCCTTGTGCTGCACTCAGACCTCCTCCAGGTAGCTCTCAGGTCCATCATATGGGGCACTTGGCCCACTTGTGCCTTGTGTAGCACCGTCGGGGCAGCGACTCGGCGGTGGTGCTCCAGACTGTCCAGCTGGTTCGTGGCTGCTCCTGCCCATTGCTCGTGTGGTTGTTGTTGTTGTTGTTGTCGCTGTCTCTCCCACTGGCTCGGTCGGTGGTGCTGGGTGCCGTTGATGAGGCGTTCTGCCCTCCTCTGCACCTTGTCTAGCAGGTTGAGGTGGCAGCGGGCGCTGGCCATCCAGGTGAGCGGTGCATACTCCATCACTGGACGGACTTGTGCCTTATAGAGGGTGTTCAGGCCTTCAGCGTCAAGGAGGTTCTTCATGCGGCGCAGGAGATTCACCTTCTGGGAGGCTTTATGCTCCACCCTTTCAAGGTGACGGTCGAGCCGCAGCTGAGAGTCCACCTCCACGCCCAGGATGTTGACGCTGAGGGATGGTGTCGTTCCCGAATCTCAGCCTGGCGTGGAGTTGCCTCGCGTCCTCCCGAGAGCATGATATTACCATGGCCTGGGTTCTCTCTCTCTCTCTCTCTCTTTTCCGCACTATATTTCTACATGCACCTTTTTATAAACTATTTACAGCCATGAAGAAGGACGAATATTTGCAGGCTTTGTCCTCTTCGTGTTCCTATTGTTTGACTCTAAGAAATATAATCTAAATAAACATATAAAGACAATAACCTCTGGACTATGATAAGCACCTCTATTACAAGCTCTCCCTTTCTCACCCACTCCCTTGAGATCAGCTCCATTAATATCAGTCAGTCAGACCTCAAACCCACTAACTACAAGCTTTAGATGAGCCACTTTTATGTATTAATGGCTAAGTTAAATATGTCTTCTCTTAGAAATAGTATGGCACATGTATGTCAAGAAAAAAGTAATTGGGAGTGCAGTATGGGGAATTCAATGAGTCTTTCTAGAAAACTGTTGACAAGCTTTTTTTTGTATTGGTAACACTCGACATCAGCTGGTAAGGGAGAGCTTGGAATATAGGGCAGTTTGCAAGTCGAATCCGAGAAGTTTCAGGTCCCTACAGAGTTCAGTTTAGGGGCTGTATTACAAGTTGAATCCAAGAAGTTTAAGGTCCCTACAGAGTTCAGTTTAGGGGCTGTATTACAAGTTGAATCCGAGAAGTTTCAGGTCCCTACAGAGCTCAGTTTAGGGGCCTATTACAAGTCCAATCCAAGAAGCTTTGGGTCCCTTCAGAGTTCAGTTTAGGGGCCTATTACAAGTCGAATCCAAGAAGTTTCAGGTCCCTACAGAGTTCAGTTTAGGGGCTGTATTACAAGTTGAATCCAAGAAGTTTTAGGTCCCTACAGAGTTCAGTTTAGGGGCTGTATTACAAGTTGAATCCAAGAAGTTTTAGGTCCCTACAGAGTTCAGTTTAGGGGCTGTATTACAAGTTGAATCCAAGAAGTTTTGGGTCCCTACAGAGTTCAGTTTAGGGGCTGTATTACAAGTTGAATCCAAGAAGTTTTGGGTCCCTACAGAGTTCAGTTTAGGGGCTGTATTACAAGTTGAATCCAAGAAGTTTTGGGTCCCTACAGAGTTCAGTTTAGGGGCTGTATTACAAGTTGAATCCAAGAAGTTTCAGGTCCCTACAGAGTTCGGTTTAGGGGCTGTATTACAAGTTGAATCCAAGACATTTTGGGTCCCTATGGAGTTCGGTTTAGGGGCTGTATTACAAGTTGAATCCAAGACATTTTGGGTCCCTATGGAGTTCGGTTTAGGGGCTGTATTACAAGTTGAATCCAAGAAGTTTTGGGTCCCTACAGAGTTCAGTTTAGGGGCTGTATTACAAGTTGAATCCAAGAAGTTTTGGGTCCCTACAGAGTTCAGTTTAGGGGCTGTATTACAAGTTGAATCCGAGAAGTTTTGGGTCCCTACAGAGTTCAGTTTAGGGGCTGTATTACAAGTTGAATCCGAGAAGTTTTGGGTCCCTACAGAGTTCGGTTTAGGGGCTGTATTACAAGTTGAATCCAAGAAGTTTTGGGTCCCTACAGAGTTCGGTTTAGGGGCTGTATTACAAGTTGAATCCGAGAAGTTTTGGGTCCCTACAGAGTTCAGTTTAGGGGCTGTATTACAAGTCGAATCCGAGAAGTTTTGGGTCCCTACAGAGTTCGGTTTAGGGGCTGTATTACAAGTCGAATCCAAGAAGTTTCGAGTCCTTACAGAGTTATTCATCCCGATCTCTGTAGGGACCCGAAACTTCTTGGATTCAACTTGTAATATGGCCCATAGTTGCAGGACAGACAAACAATAACATCTTAACTACTTACATTTTCCTTTCTTATCTAACACTCCTCCGCACAGCCTGACCAAGTGTTTCAAGCTCAAAGTCACCCCCATCACTGTCAGAGGATGTGTCGAGATCATCACCACCATCGTCATCATCAGTATCAGAGAGGTTGAAGTCTTCAGAGGTCATTGAGCCACCTCTAAATCGCTGAGGTTGGGACAGACTTGAAGTAGGCGTGATTTCCTTCATTTGTTTTTTTAAGTTCCAGAGATCTTGTTGATGGATGCTGCTGACCTCTTGTGTGTTACTCCTGCCCTTTCTAAATCTTGTCGGGTCAGAAGTAAGATCAGTGTCAACTTTCTTACTATTCACGCCTTGATTCTCTTCACTGGGATTGGATATTCTTTGGTTCCTGTGATTAGCTTTACAATTATCACCTCTTTCTTTATTCTTGAGGTCACCGGGAGTGGTTCTGACCTTATTAGAATCACTAGAGACAAATGTTTTACTCATACTAGAACCACCTGGATTCCTGTTATCTATTCTGGTGTTCTTGTGGTCATCTGGAGTGGTTCTTGACTTTTTATAATCACTAGAGTCTGATTTACTGGTCTTATGGGCACCACCTGAACTCTTGTTACCTATTCTGGGGTTCTGCGGTTCATTACTAGTGTTAGACGACTCAATATCCAGGTCACTGTCTGTGTCATCTAGCATATCACTGACCCGGCTAAGGCTTGCAGGGTCATTACTTAAGTCTGAGTCACTACTAAGGTTCCTGGGGTCATGGTTGGGGTCAAGGTCATTGCTGGGGTTGGCGGGGTCAGGGCGGCGGGCAGACTGGTTTTCCTGGTAGTCGGGGTCGCCGGGCTGGGGTATTCTGCGAGGATCATAGCCCTCGTAGAAAGGAACAATGTGCTCATACATGTACTTGAGGCCCTCTGTCAGGGAGAGAGGAAGACGGTTATATCACAGACTATTTCAACTTTTTACTAATTTCTTGATGTGCTATCTCTCCTATGCACTAAACTTTATACACTAATTAAAAGCACAAAGAAAGACGAACATGTTGCAGGCACTGTCCCTCCTTTTCTCTCTCTTCTTTTTTTTACAAGAGAGACACTGTAACAAATAAAACAAAAACATACATAAAAAATATACGCTAACTTTTGGAGGGTTGAAAAGAGAATCTCCACTTTTTAATCGAAATTTGAAGCCTCATAGTTGTATATATAAGTTCTTTTTCTATATAAAAATAATAATAAAACGGGTAACTGAATATACCTACACTTTCACAAGCCACAGGTCACCGAGACACACCCAAACCCACACACACGTCCATAACCTCACACACACACACACACACATCCATAACCTCACACACACACACACACACACATCCATAACCTCACACACACACACACACACACACATCCATAACCTCACACACACACACACACACACATCCATAACCTCCCACACACACACACACACCTACACATTCATAACCACACCCCCACCCACCCCCCACACTTACCTGGCACTGTATTCCTGTGCTGGTAAGGTACCTTGTTGAAGTACAGCTTCCGGAAGACCCACACCAGACGTATAGGGTTGGTGGCCCCCACCTGCCGGGCCAACGCCTCCCAGTCCAGGTGTGTGAAGTTGTCCACCTGCTCGTCGTACAGCCTGGAAGGAGGTGGCAGGTGTGTGGCAGGTGTGTGGCAGATGTTTGTGGTCTTAATATTAAACTGGTGCTCTGTATTATGTATTCTTGAACAAAAAAAGTATAAATAAATGAAGACTTGGAAGTGTTAGAAATAGAAACCCCAAGAATGAAAGAATATAGACAAAGACAAAGATGAAGGAGGAGGAGAAGAGGAAGAAGAAAATAAAAGAAAAAAAGAAGGGGAATGAATGAAACAATCGCACTGCTATCTAAAACTAGTTACCTGATAATGAAAGGCCTGTAGCTGGTTGTGTATATGTGTTCTTTACCAAATGAAAATAAGGAATGAATTAAAGCATCGGTCACATTGCTATCTAAAACAAAATCACCATGAACCGAGGAAGGGCTTAACGCTGCTATACTCACAAAGAATAAACAAATAAGGATAAATGAATAAGCTAGAAAAATTAAATACGCTAAAGAATAAGTAAATAAGCTAGTATAAGCACAGAAAATAAAGAAGAAAGAATGAAATAAATATGATAAAAAAATGAACAAATAACCAGTCAGTCACGTCGCTATCTGAAAGGAAATCTCTATGAACGAGGATAAATAAATAAGAAATAAATGGGGAATAATAATAAAAGAAATAAGAAAATAAATAAGAAAGAGTGAATAAGATGAGTAGTAAGTAACAACAAATAAATAGAAGAATAAAGAGAATAAAAAGAATGAAGAAGTGAATCGGTCATGTCATTATCTCAAACTAGTCACCAGAAACAAAGGAGAGAAGTGAAGCTGTTTTTTTTTTTTCTTTTTTTACGGCAACAAATAAAAAAAATATATAAAAGAATAAAGAGAATAAAAAGAATGAAGAAGTGAATTGGTCATGTCATTATCTCAAACTAGTCACCAGAAACAAAGGAGAGAAGTGAAGCTGTTTTTTTTTTCTGTTTTTTTTTTTACGGCAACAAATAAAAAAATAAATAAAAGAATAAAGAGAGAATAAAAAGAATGAAGAAGTGAATCGGTCATGTCATTATCTCAAACTAGTAACCAGAAACAAAGGAGAGAAGTGAAGCTGGGTTTTTTTTTCTTTTCTTTTTTACGGCAACAAATAAAAAAATATATAAAAGAATAAAGAGAGAATAAAAAGAATGAAGAAGTGAATTGGTCATGTCGCTATCTTAAACTAGTAACCAGAAACAAAGGAGAGAAGTGAAGCAGTTTTTTTTTTTCTTTCTTTTTTTACGGCAACAAATAAAAAAATATATAAAAGAATAGAGAATAAAAAGAATGAAGAAGTGAATCGGTCATGTCACTATCTTAAACTAGTCACCAAGAAACAAAGGTGAGGCGTTAAGCTGGTCTACTCACAAAGAATGAATGAGAAAGAATTAACATATAAGACAGAAAAGAATGAAGCAATAAATCGTTCAAATCACCATCACACACTAGTCACCAAGAAACAAAGGTGAGGCGTTAAGCTGGTCTACTCACAAAGAATGAATGAGAAAGAATTAACATATAAGAAAGAAAAGAATGAAGCAATAAATCGTTCAAATCACCATCACATACTAGAGTCACCAATAATAAAGGAAAGGCCTGAAGCTGTTTTTTTATTCTTTTTTTTTTTTTACGGCCAGGGGGACAGCTCAAGGGCAACAAAACAAAAAGGTAGCTAACAAAAAAAAAAGCGCAGTCCTCCCGAAATTGACCTCTCGTTCGGCCACTCCTCTGAACGCTTTTTATAGGAGCAGTGAGTAGCGGGCTTTTTTTTTCATTAGTTTCCTTTTTTTTTCCCCATGAGCTGTTTCCTTTGCTGTAAAAAAAAAAAAAGGAGAAAAAAAGAAAAGAAAAAAACCCCGTCTACTCACAGCCTGATAAATTTAGCCAGCAGCTTCCTCTTGTTTGATGGTTGCTCCGTCTCACCCTCACGGCTGGCCAACACAATCAGTCGCCGGCGCATGTATTTGACGCTCCGAGTCTACACACAGGGAGAGAGAGACAGAGGGAGAAAAATAAATAAACCATAATAATAAAGTGAGTAAATACGAGATGAGCCACCATGAGCCGTGACATCTAAGGGGTAATAGGGAACACTGACTACTTCTGTGTGTCTCTATCGCTCTGTTTCCCTCCCGTCCTTTGTACTTATTGCCTACCTTGCATTAACCCTATCTCTTCCTTTCTTCCTCCCTTCTCTTTTCCTTCCCTCTGTACCTCCCTACCACCTCACACTAACTCTATACTTCCTCCCTCTCTTCCCTCCTCTTTTCCTTCCCTCTGTACCTCCCTACAACCTCACATTAACTATAGCCTTTCCTTCCTTCCTCCCTCTCTTCCCTCCTCTTTTCCTTCCCTCTGTACCTACCTAACACCTCACACTAACTCTATACTTCCTCCCTCTCTTCCCTCCTCTTTTCCTTCCCTCTGTACCTACCTAACACCTCACACTAACTCTATCCTTTCCTTCCTTCCTCCCTCTCTTTTCCTTCCCTCTGTACCTCCCTCCTTGCTCACTACCTTTTCCTTCCTGCCTCACTATGTTCTCTCCATCCCTTCCCATCATGCTGCCTCACTCCCTCTCTTCCTTCCCACCCTCCCACCCACCCTCACTCACCCTGACGTAGGGGAATATGGCCATCCAGGGCACGCGGCGCATCCTGTAGGCCTCCTCGTAGCTCCTGACCTTCAGCACCTCCTTCAGGCCTCGCAGGAACCTCTCATCCTCCTCCACTCGCCACGGACCGACACGCACTGCAAGGAGATGAAGTTGTTTTAGTATGATAAGAGGAGGCAGACAAAAGATTAAACAGAAATGAAACACAAAAGAGGTCGGAAAAAGGCCGAGCGAGTAGTGGGCTTTTTTATTATTGTTTCCCTTTTTTTGTGCCCTTGAGCTGTCTCCTTTGTAGTAAAAAAAAAAAAAAAAAAAAAAAAAAAAAAAAATGATAAAAGAAGTAAATGAAAGGCTAAGGGTTGTATCATAAGACATTTCGCTGCCCAAGAACACATATTTGACAAGGCTTTCGTCGGAGTTGTGGGCATTTCCAGGAGTAGTTTTATGACCCTGATGGTAATTTGACCCTTCACCTGTACCGTGAACCTGAAGAAACACTCATTAGAACCAAACTGACTCCCTCTTTGAGCTTTAGAAATAGCTGGTGTGAGAAGCGAAACTGTCTTATAATACTTTCATAGGAGTTCCAAGCATTTCCAGTAATAGTTTTATGACCCTTCTTCTGTACCATGAACCTGAAGAAACACTCATTAGAACCCGACTGACCCCCTCTTTGACCTTTAGAAATAGCTGATGTGAGAAGCGAAACTGTCTTATTATAATACTTTCGTAGGAGTTCCAAGCATTTCCAGTAGTAGTTTTATGACCCTGATGGTAATTTGACCCTTCTTCTGTACCATGAGCCTGAAGAAACATTCATTAGAACCCGACTGACCCCCTCTTTGACCTTTAGAAATAGCTGATATGAAAAGTGAAACGATCTTGTAATACTTTCGTAGGAGTTCCAAGCATTTCCAGCAGTAGTTTTATGACCCTTCTTCTGTACCATGAACCTGAAGAAACATTCATTAGAACCTGACTGACCCCCTCTTTGACCTTTAGAAATAGCTGGTGTGAGAAGCGAAACTGTCTTATAATACTTTCGTAGGAGTTCCAAGCATTTCCAGTAGTAGTTTTATGACCCTTCTTCTGTACCATGAACCTGAAGAAACACTCATTAGAACCCGACTGACGCCCTCTTTGACCCCCTCTAATGCCGACCCAAGTGTACAAGGGTGAAAAAAGAGCACAAATGAATGAGAGGAGGCGACGGGAAAGCAAAACAGGGTAATATGTGCTATCTTGACCAATACCGTAAATGTGGCGCTCCCTGCTGAAGTGAGGCAAGCGACATGCACAAGGAAATGAGAAAACTGCGATTAAAGTTGGGTGATCTTTGCTCATCTTAGGAATATGAATGAAAATAAGTAGCGGACTCTTTCTTCATTATTGTTTTTTTGTGTGTGTGCCTTTGAACTGTCTCCTTTGCTGTGAAAAAATAAATAAATAAATAAAAAAATAATCAAACATAATGCCACAACTTCTTTCAATTATGTCTGAGAAGTTGCCTCTGAATCCCTGAATAGTTGGTCGATGAGAGGCAAGTAAAATCTCGTGATCAAGCCCCAATGTCGCTCACCTCACTTCAGCAGGGAGTGCCACAAATATAGAAATAAGTAAGAATAAAATGTGGAAAACCCTGAATGCTACAACCTCACTCTGACCTACACAAACTTTCAAAAACAACACAAACATCTTAAAACCCAACACAAACAACCTAAGACCAAAATCAAAACTCTTAGGGCCATTCTTACAGTCGTTTCCGAATGTTCGGAAGACGGTCCCTAATATGTTCGGGTGGCTTCTACAGTAGTAGTAGTATAGTAGTAGTAGTAGTAGTAGCAGCAGTAGCAGTAGTAGTAGCAATACTAGTACTACTACTACTACCACTGTAGAAGCCACCCGAACGTGTTAGGGACCGTCTTCCGAACATTCGGAAATGACTGTAAGAATGGCCCTTAACCTCTATACCCACATAAACAATCTCACACACAACAAAAACATTCTTGAAACCCAACACAAACAACCCTGAACCCAAATGAAGTACCCTGACCTAACCTAACCTAACTTAACCTACATAAACCCACATAAACAATCTCACACACAACACAAACATCTTAAAACCCAACACAAACAACCTTGAACCCAAATTAACTAACCTAACTTAACCTACATAAACCCACATAAACAATCTCACACTAAACACAAACATCTTAAAACCCAACACAAACACAAACATCCTTATACCCAAATGAACTAACCTAACCTAACTTAACCCACATAAACAATCTCACACCAAACACAAACATCTTAAAACCCAACACAAACAAACACAAACAAACTTGAACCCAAATGAACTAACCTAACCTAACTTAACCCACATAAACAATCTCACACCAAACACAAACATCTCAAAACCCAACACAAACACAAACAAACAACATTAAACCCAAATTAACTAACCTAACCTAACTTAACCTTCATAAACCCACATAAACAATCTCACACCCAACACAAGCATTCTTAAACCCAATAAAACACCCAGGAATCTACAAATACCGGTAAACCTAACACAAGCACACTTAAAACTTATACCAACACACCCACAACCACACTCCAATGCCTCCCCCCATATCATCCACCTACACTTGATATCCCTTAGCATGATGTGGTTGATGAAGCAGCGCATGTAGTATGGCCTCAGCGAGCGACCCAGCAGGAGCTCAGCGGCCAGCATGTCGGCGCCGAAGAGCTGCATCACGTAGAGCAAGCGGGCCAGCATGGGGCCGGTCACGGGCTGGGACTGGCGCAGGAGACGACGGCCGCGCAGGAACGGAAGGAGCTTGAGTATCCTTCTGTTGATCTGTTGGTGGGAGAAGGATTTAGTGAAGTAGGATGAAGGAGGAAGCTGGGGTACAGTGGTCAAGTGGGTTACGGTGTCAAGTCTTGATGATGGGACAGGGTGAGTATGTTAAGCCTTGGTGATGGGTCAGGGTGAGTAAGTATGGTGTTAAGCCTTGGTGATGGGACAGGGTGAGTAAGTATGGAGTCGAGCCTTGGTGATGGGACAGCATGAGTAAGTAAAACAATAAATAGGGTAAAAATCTCCATACCAAGAAAAGCACCCATATTACAAGCTCTCCCTTCCATGGCCATTTCCCTTGAGATTATTTCCTTCCACCTCTCTCCCTTATCCTATCCTCACCCTTCTTCTCTCTCCATCACCCTCCACACTAATGTCCTACTGTCATATTTCCTTCCACCTCTCTCCCTTATCCTATCCTCACCCTTATTCTCTCTCCATCACCCTCTACACTAATTTCCTACTGTCATATTTCCTTCCACCTCTCTCCCTTATCCTATCCTCACCCTTCTCTCTCCATCACCCTTCACACTAATTTCCTACTGTCATATTTCCTTCCACCTCTCTCCCTTATCCTATCCTCACCCTTCTCTCTCCATCACCCTTCACACTAATTTCCTACTGTCATATTTCCTTCCACCTCTCTCCCTTATCCTATCCTCACCCTTTTTCTCTCTCCATCACTCTCCACACTTTCTTACTATCACTCTTTCCTTTCCTTTACTACTCTAAGTCTCTAACACATCACCTTACCTTTACTTTCAGCTCACCCCTTCCCATTCTAACCCTCACCCCCTTCCTTTCATCTGTTAGGCTGCCAACGAAAGAGAAGCCAGCAGTAACTTTAAGGGCATAGTTTATATTTCACAGTCAACCACTTATGACAGAAAAAGTACATCTGATGCCTCTTCCAATCCCTCCTCATTCTATCACATTCATCCTCACTTCTAATCCTAACCTCACAATCTCCTCATCACTTCCACTTCCCCTCTCTCCCCACTAACATGTTTCAGGAAATTACTAATGCCCCCAGTGTTAAGAACTACTTCTCTAACCTGTCACCTTATCCTCTCTTTCAGCTTGCACCTCCCCATTCTAACCCTGACCCCTCTGACCCTCACCCTACACTCACACCCTCCTTATCACTCCCCTCTCTCCCCACTCACATGTGCCAGGGTTCGTGTGGGGAGGTCCTTGGCCAGGTAGAGGAGGAAGTGCACCTTGTTGGCCTGGCTGAGGTACTCATAGGGCTGCACCGCCATCTGCCCGCACTCCCGCACCACCCGCGCCGTCCTCACTGACACCAGCGGACGAAGGTCGTAGAACTCGTATTCCTGAGAGAGGGACGGGATTGAAGGTGTTGGATTGTTTTCTATTTTTGTTTTGTTTTGTTCTTCTTCTGAACCAGACTGTATTGCTCCGAGGTCAAGAAATGCTGTTTTAATCTATGCCACTTTTTTTTTTGCACTTTTCTTGTTTTCCTCAGGGTTTGGGGAAGGTGTTGGATTGCTTATGATTGTTCTGGAGTCTATGTTGTTTTGGATAAATGATGCAACTCTTTTTCTCTGCACCCTTCTTTTTTTTTTCTGGGTTTGGGAAAGGTGTTGGATTGCCTATGACTGTATTGGGGTCTATAAAGTTGTTGATTTATGGAGTCTATGCACTTTCTTTTATCTATATTCTTTTGTTTTTTTCTGAAAGTGAAAGTGGGGAAAGTGTTTGACTGTATACTATTCACACACAAATACACACACAAAAAAAGGGAGAGAGAAAGAAATATACAAAGAAAGAAAGAAATATATAAAGCAAGCAAGCAAGAAAGAAATACAGGAAGAAAGAAAGAAAAATATACATAATAAAAATAAGAAAAACAAGCCAAAAATACCAACCTTCTGGAAAGCAAACCAATTCCTCACGATCACCTTGTCCTCCCTGAGAGAGAAGCGCGAGGTGTCGGCAAAGACCTTCATGCCGAGCCACTGCGCCCGGGTCTTCTGGGGCAGCGTGAGGGTGTGCAGGTGGTACTTGTGCAGGTCGCTCAGCCGCCAGTTGATTTGGATGCTGAGCGAGTCCAGGAACTGACAGAGGGAGGGTGCAGACGGCAGTGTAAATGGATGGATGAGAACGGTGAGGATTTAGAGAATGAATGAGAGAGATAGGGAGAGGAAAAATAGGGAAAGAATGAGTGAATAAGAAATTGGGAATGAATGAGAACGAAAGCGACAAGATAAGATACAAAGGACTAAAATAAGTAAGAAAGAAGAAAGATAAGGAATAAAGAGTGACATGAAACCAATTGAGGGCATTTCCAGTAGTTTTATGACCCTGGTGGTAGTTTGACCCTTCCTCAGTAGCATGAGCCTAAGGAAACACTCATTTGAACCCAACTGACCCCCTCTTTGACCTTTACAAATGGTTAATGTGAGAAGCAAAAGTGTCTTATAATATCGGGCAGTCTTTAGTATTTGGTTTTGGAGGTTACAAAACTGCTGTCTGAATTGTGGAACCTACCATAGTTATCCCTCCCAAAGCACCCCTCCCCACACACCTGAAGTTGGCGAGGCGTTGGGTAAAACGGCTCATCAAAATTATCCGGCCTCGTCTCCTTGAGCTCCTTGTCGGTGAGTTGGCCGTACTGCAGCCTCTGAAAGTAGTCCTCAATGCTCTCTATCTTGGCATCAATGTCCTCCTTCGCCTCCTCCGCATACTTCAGCGGATGGAGGGCCCTCTCTTTCACGATCCAGTAGTTCTCTGTGTCATCCACCTCCTCCACTTCCTCAGGGGGTACGCCGACCCCTGAGGGAAATTTGTAGATGGCTTCCTCCAGGGTGGGGATCTCCCTCTGCTTGACCATGAACCCCGGCGATGAGCGCTGGTCCGGGGGCACCTCCACGGGGACAAGCTCGTCATCACCATAGCTGGGCACGATAACAGAAAACCTTATTCCCGATAACCGATAACTGATAATGGAAAACCTTATCGGTGATAACCGATATTCGTTAACTGGAGACACAAATATAGGCGATAACCGATACCCGATATAAATCCACAATTCCGATACTAGCTAGCGATAAATCCGATAGGCGAAAACGATACTATATTGATATTTCAAATAAAAAATCTTAGATGAATTCAAATTTCCATTATCTGTATTTTAGAAAACTTACAAAACCTGAAAACCGCACGTTGACACGTACCTATGGACGGTAATACTAGAAACGCCGGAACTGGTGTTGTGTTATTTGGCGTCCCCACCATCAAAAGCTGGCGCTTTTGTTTGCAGGAACTCGTGAACTGCTCAGACCAGCAAGCGTAGACCTGTACAGTCTCACAAAGCTTTTTAACCGTAATTAAGAGTTGCTGGAAGGCTGAATGAGACATACAGTACCACTACCACCATCCCCGCTGTTTCTAGAACGACACTGTATGAGTTGTATGTATTTATATGTACAGAGTGTCGTTCTTGAAACAGCGAGGATGGTGGTACTATTTGTCTGATTCAGCCTTCCAGCAACTCTTAATATGTTAAAAAGCTTTGTGAGACTGTACAAGGCTACACTTACTGGTCTGAACGTGCGCAGTTCACGAGAGACCAGTGTTTGTAAACAAAAGCGCCAGCTTTTGACGATGGGACACCAAATAACACAACACCGGGTGCCTTCAGTACCATGGCATGCTCACAAACGAATATGGAATATCAAATTTGAGGCAGTGAATAAACATTTTTGGGGCAAGGTTAAATGATTTTTGAGTCTAACATAAAAAAATAACCAAGTGTTTTAATGTTGATGATCTAAGTATGAAATCTCTCTACCGAAGATATCTCATACCCCAAAGTTTTTTTCAAACAACACCGGGCGCCCAGTCCATGCATGCGCAGTAGGGAGGAGACGTTTTTTTTTTTTTTTTTTTTTTTTTGAGGGGTGGAAAAAGTAGCGATTATTGCTGGTTTGGTCACAAAAGTAACAAAGATAACGATATATATTTAAATAAGTAGCGGATGGCCGATAACCCGATTTTGTTATCAGCGATAAAGTATCGTGATAACTTACCGCGATAACGCCAAGCTATGGTCGTCACCATCATTGGAGTACCTGTGGAAGGGTGACTGTGACTGATGGGACCTTGATGTGGCTGGGTTTGTTGAGTGGCGTCAACGATAAGGTAAAATTAGGATGTTAAAGGAAAAGAAAAGTATTATAAATGGTGACTTGTTGGAGGAAAACTGTAACCAGTGAGAGAGGTCTGATGGCACAGATGACCTTAGATTTGTTTTTCTATGTTATTATGTAATGGTAATATGAACGTTAAAATGTTACAAATGATCTGTTCGAATATTATATAATGAAAACTTGATGCCATTGATTTACAGGCAATACTAAGAACAGTAAAAAATTTTGTGCAAGGGAGTTATCTATTGCTTTATTATTTCTTTTCAGCATCAGAAAAAAAAAAAAAAATCAAAAACATACAGAAAAACACACTAAAAATCACTACAAACACTACTACTAGAAAAATATTTATAAGGACTACAAACTTCATACTAACACAAATAACAAAAACAAAAGCCCATCCCCACTAACCTCGGATCCGGCACAAACCCCTCCACCTCCTCACCCTCGGAATACAGCACAGTGCTCCGCGGGGGGGGCTTCCCTTGCGCCGCCATCACTCGGCTCCTGATGGCTGCTGGGGACTGGTGGTACTGGTCATCGTTGAAGTCCAGGTCGTCGGTGGAGGTGTCGGTCTCCCAGCCATGTAAGCCGTTGTATGCTAAGCGAGATGTGATGCCTGGAGGTTTGGTGGCTTTCGTTGCTGCCTCTTTTTGTTGTTGCTCTGAGGATGTGTTTTGGTGAGGGTACGATAGTGTTTTTTTCCTTCTTCTGTCTCCCTCTTTCTGGTTTTCTTCTTTCTCATCATCTTCATCGGTTGTGTTTTCGTAAGGGTAGGGTGTTTTTTTCCTTCGGTCTCCCTTTCTCTGGTCTGGTTTGGCTTGGTTTTCTTTTTCTGTTTTGTCATCATCTGTTGTGGTTTGGTTATGGTATGTTAGTTTTTTCCTTCTATTTCCCTCTCCCTGGTTTTCTCCTTCCTCATTTATGTCTCCATCTGTTGTTTTTTGGTTTGGGTATGAGAGTGTTTTTATTCTTCTATCTCTCTCTTCCCAATTTGGTTTCTTTTGGTTTTCTTCCTCCTCCTCATTTTCATCTGATATTTTTTGTTTTGTATGTGATTTCTGCTTTTCTTCCATTTTTCCTCTTTCCTTTTCTTTTCTTCTCTTCTTTCGGCAGGAGTTTGATTTTTCATGTTTTTCCTCTACTCTTCCTTCTTCACTTCCTTGGTCCATGTTTGAATTTGGTTTATCTCTTTTTCTTCTTATTTTCTTTTGTACTGGGAAAGGCTTCAGAAATGTGTGCTCAGTAACTGCATGTTGGTTCTCTTTTTCTATTCTTTCTCCTCTTTCATCTCTCTTTTCTGCCACAGGGGGAGATTGAATAAAGGAGTGCACATATGAAGAATCTAATGTATCTTCTTCTGCCTTTTCTCTTTTCTTTTTCTTCTTTTTCAACTTCTTTTTTGGCACAGGAGATTCACTTATCGCATATTCTTCTACTTCCTTTTCATGCTTCCTCTTCTTTTTCTTCCTCTTCTTGGTCACTGGTTCATCTTGTTCTGCTTCTGTTCTTTCACTTTCATGTCTCTCTATCCAATCATTTTTACTCTCTTCACTCTTCCTCTTTTTGTGTATTGAATTTATATATGATTCATTCTCTTCCTCTTTATCTGTAGTTTTCTTCTTTTTCTTCTTGGTGACATTGCTATCTTGTAAAGTATCATCATTCATTTTTCTTTTCTTCTTCATCTTTGGTTTTCTAATGCCTGTTTCTTTCTCTTTGTCTTCCATTGTTCCCATCCCAAGAATCATTTATTTTACCTGAAAGTTAATGGAGATTCTCATTATATGTGTGAAAATCGGTAACAAAAGTTTAATAACATACTGAATACTCACTGGAAATTGTGAAGGAAAAAGCATAAATACTCTTGAGGCAGGTGAATCTGACCATTGTGATATGAATGTTTACAGTGCATGGACACGTCAATGTTTTGTATGTATATATATATTGGTTGATACTTGAAAATATAATCCTCCAGTTTCTCTTGAACTCCAATTCTTCCAAATAAACAGACTCAGAGAACCTCCATCACTTAAATCCTACTGCTGTCTGACACTTCACCACACTATGAGTGCCATGGCACTCACTGCAGTGACACACTGGCACTATGTGCAATGAAACGTGTTAAAAACAAGTATAAAAATTCATTTAATTTAGCAAATCTAATAAAAACTAATCCCTAACAGAATGGGGGGGCGAGCTTCACCCCCCCCCAACTGCAACGGAAAGCTGCATCCCCCCTGACCCCCCCCTACAATCTCATGAATGAAAAATGTTAATACCTCACGAATGAGTGATTTGCAATGGCAAAGCAATAGTTTTGAGTTGTGTGTGCACAAAGTACTTCATACAGCATCAAGGTGTTCTTTGCCAATAAGTGCCAACCAGGGGAGGTGGGTGTAATTCTGGAGTAAATGTTTGTTAGTGTATGAGCCTGGCGTGGCCTCCACACAGCCTGGGCAGTGCACAGCAGACACACTCACCTTCACCGCACTGCTGCCGAGCCTGTGACGGTCTCAATCCTCACTGTCACTGGGTGTGAGGCATGGCAAGGGGGGCTGAAGGACGGGCAGGGGAGTGCCTGGGCGGGGCAGGAGGAGGTGTCTCGGGGTGTGCGGCATGTGCAGGGTGCTGGTGGCTGCTGTTGTCGTGATGATGTGTCCTGGGGAAGGGGATGGATCTTGTCCAGGTGTCCACTTCTGCAGGAGGGCTGGCGTGCACCTGGAGGCCTGGAGGCGGCGGCGGCACCGAGTTGTTCTGGACGAGTTGTCAGGGCCTGCCACTGCCTGCCTCGGCGGTGTCCTGCGGGGAGGTCACGGGAATCACCGGCCGCCCGTCCTCCAGCAGGCACGGGTGAGGCGGCAGGGCGGGCTGGCACGTGAATATAACCCAGGGGGACAGAATATTACCGTGCTGAGGGGCGAGGCGCGGCACCGTGTTGATGTTTGGGCGGCCGCTCAGGGACTACGGGCTGCCTCTCTTTCGCTAACCACCCAACGATGCCAGATTGTCGTACTCAGAGCATCGTGATTGATTGATAGTTTATTGTTGCAGGTAAACAACAAGGGAGAAGGGAGGAACATGCCATCCCAACCCCCAGGCAGGACAGAGTGTGATTATACAACTATTAATACACGTGTAGGTAGCACCATGAAACATCGTATTAATCAGTTTTTGACCCATAACTATTAACAAGAAACACCAATAGTTGACCATTTTAACGATGATCATATATGAAGGCAGTTATTTGGGCGATGTTTGCAGTTTTTGTGTCGAAAATCGGCAAACATCGGAGGCCGAGTACGATAATCTGGCAAAGTCGTAACTATCTCTTCCTTCTCTTTCTCATTTCTCTCCTCTCATATATCTCCCCCAAGGCTCATGTCACTCTCACTTCAGCTAAACACCTTCATCTCACTCTCACGGGAAGGACATGACGCTGGAAGTGATAATAACAGAGAAAATTAAAGTTGAAAATGATGACCCCGAGCCTAAACCATCCTTGAACCTGCATAAAGACCTCTACCTTCTTCTATGGTAAAAGGAGGCAAATTATAAGTTAGTCAGTGAAAATAAAAATAAACACCGGCAATATAGTTTGTATAAAAATAAAAATAAAATGTTGGTTGGCGTCAGAGAGGACAGAGGAAAATGTTACAACCCACGTGGAAAAATCACTCAACAAAATCCACTAATCTCTCAATAACCACAAATATATACACATTTACTTAAGCATGTCCTTGGTTGAAAATTAAATAACTACCCATCACCATTGCCATAACTTACTGTCCATATACCTTTTTTTCTCTTCATCTCTTACTCAATGCTCAGACTTGCTCGTGTGTTAAGTAGAAAGACAGGTAGATAAATGAATAGACAGATAGCATAGGTGTTGTAGGACAGGTGTAATGGAGAAGTTTTATATGGTTCCCTCATGCTCACAATGCTTTCTAAAGGTATATATATTTACTACATCTTTTTATACCTGCCTCTGTAACCTCTCCCTTTTTTCCTCTTCCTTCCTCTCCCTGCTTTTGCCCTTCCTTCTCCTCCCTCTTCCTTCCTCTCTCTTCTCCTTCTCCTTCTCTCCCCTTCCCTTCTCTCCCTCCTCTCCCCTTCCCTCTTCTCCTTCATCCCCCCTTCCTTCCTCTCCCTCCTCTCCTTCATCCCCCCTTCCTTCTTCTCCCTCCTTTCCTTCATCCCCCCTTCCTTCCTCTCCCTCCTTTCCCTTCCTTCCTCTCCCTCTTCCCCTCGTCCTTCTCCTCCCTCTTCTCCTTTCCCTTATCTTCCTTCTTCTCCCCTTTTTCGCCTCTCCTTCCCCATTGATAATTTCTCTTACTGGAATATTTATTGAAGTGTCAGAGGGTCATACAAAATGGTAGGCTACACGTCCATACATACTATATATATAAGCAGGCTACACATACTAAATACACCTACACACGAGTTCTATACAAGTCCTAACCAAGGTGTGGGCGTACTGGAGGTCAACGGGCTGTACTATGACTTATAGAGGAAAGCAAAAAACATGTACACAATTTTTAGAGGAATTTAGGAAGACAAGAATTTAGGAAAGTTGGAAAGTTTCGTTTAGTCGGCGCAATATCTGTGGTCATATGCCGGAGAGAGACAAGAGGGGGAAGGAATTATAGGAGAAGGGAACAGACCCCAGGAGACGGGACACAACCCCCGATTAATACGTGGTACCCATTCACTGCTGGGTGGACAGGGGCATAGGGTATCGGAAAAGCCGCCCAATTTTTCCCACTCCGCCCGGGAATCGAACCCGGGCTCTCTCTGTTGTGAGCCGAGTGTGCTAACCACTGCACCACAAAGCCCCAAGAATTTAGGAAGACAGAAATTTGGGAAGACGGGAATTTGGGAAGACACAAGATTTTAGAAAGACGCAAGATTTTAGCAAGACAAGTGCAAACACACACAGGAATATGTTAAAACAACCTCCTTTTCACAATGAGCTCACAACACAAGAACCTTCTCCTCGTCACAATGCAGGGAGATGACAACGCAGGAATGTGTGTGGCAATGTGGATAAACTGAGAATAGAGATAACCAGACCTTCAGAGAGTAAGGATGCTAAAAGAAAAGAAGAGAAAAGGAGAAGAAATAAACCGAGGATAAATATAACTAGACCTGCCCATCAAAACACCTGTACACCCACACCTTAACATTACCATAACATACAAATATACCTACAAACTGCTATGCTTTATGCTACTTTAGACAGGTATATAAAAGGGTTCTTCGTACTGTGGATAAAATGCATGTGTTCACCTACTCGTATCTTACATGAGTGTGTCGAGCTCATGAGTCACACCCACAGACCAACGTTACTCATTATATTTATCAGCTTCAGACCCAAAACTGTCATACCCCCAAAATTCCTCTTCTTCCGCAGCATTATTACCCAGTTTCTATACGGGGTCGCTGTTCTTGATGAGTCTCCTCCATCTAACCCTGTCATCCGCCACTTCAAGGTCCAAGTTCTTCTCCCTGCTATCCGCCACAATACAGGCCTTCCATCTCGTCCCGGGTCTTCCTCTCTTCCTTCTGCCACCATACCCCCCACAAATGACGATGTTCAATTCAAGTTGTTGTTAAAACCGTTACCTACTGATGTTTTTGGCAATAGTTAAGGGTCAGAAACTGGGAAATACAACGTGAAGAGTGCAATACTCTGGTAACACTTCCACAGACTGTCACCCAGCGCCCATTCACTGCTGGGTGGACAGGGTATGGGTGTAAGGAGACGCCCCATCTGTCTGCACTTCGTCCGGGAATTGAACCTGAAAACTCTCGGGTGTGAGCTGAGCGAACCGACTTTTAATTTGTGTGTGTGTTTGCAGGAGCATGTAGTGAATATATATTAAGTACAAGCATCATAAAATACTGATCTAAAACAACTTTAACACAACAGGTAAACCTCACACAACTACCGCCATTCACTCCCCATAAAATATACTCTACCCTAATGGCACTATGCAACACACACAACTATATATATAGCTAACACATGTGCTATCTTTCCTTACTAAGTCTTCTCCATCTCAAAGGAATGGACTCAACTATACAGATACATTTATTCTTATTGTCTGAGAATCTACATACACTGAATTTATATATACATGCCTTTTGTTAGCTCCTGTGTGTGAGTGTGTGTGTGTGTGTGTATTTACCTAGTTGTAGTTTTAAAGGGCCTGGGTTTACGATCGTGTGGTCCCGTCTCCGTATCTGCACTTATCAAACTTTTCCTTAAAGCTTTGCACACTCCTCGCTGATACTACATCCTCACTTAGTCTGTTCCGAACCTCTATATTTCTTTGTGGAAAGCTATATTTCTTTATGTCTCTCAAGTATCTTCCCTTCCTCAGTTTTTTACTAAGTGTGTGTGTGTGTGTGTGTGTGTGTGTGTGTGTGTGTTGTTATGTCCTGTATATTATATAACTTAAGGTGCTAGAAACTGCCCTACTATAGTCCTGAACTGCCCTAACACACTAACAAAACCTTCCTGGAGTTACATAGCTTAGTGATAGAAAAGACCCTAGAAAGTCACAAATTCCCTAACACACTAACAAAACCTTCCTGGAGTTACATAGCTTAGAGTAATAGAAAAGACCCTAGACTGTCATGAATTTCCCTAACACACTAACAAAACCTTCCTGGAGTTACATAGCTTAGAGTAATAGAAAAAACCCTAGAAAGTCACAAATTCCCTAACACACTAACAAAACCTTCCTGGAGTTACACAGTTTAGAGTGATAGAAAAACCCTAGAAAGTCACAAATTCCCTAACACACTAACAAAACCTTCCTGGAGTTACACAGTTTAGAGTAATAGAAAAACCCTAGAAAGTCACAAATTCCCTAACACACTAACAAAACCTTCCTGGAGTTACATAGTTTAAAGTAATAGAAAAAACCCTAGAAAGTCACAAATTCCCTAACACACTAACAAAACCTTCCTGGAGTTACATAGCTCAGAGTAATAGAAAAACCCTAGAAAGTCACAAATTCCCTAACACACAAACAAAACCTTCCTGGAGTTACATAGCTTAGAGTAATAGAAAAAACCCTAGAAAGTCACAAATTCCCTAACACACTAACAAAACCTTCCTGGAGTTACATAGTTTAGAGTAATAGAAAAAACCCTAGAAAGTCACGAATTTCCCTAACACACTAACAAAACCTTCCTGGAGTTACATAGTTTAGAGTAATAGAAAAAACCCTAGAAAGTCACAAATTCCCTAACACTAACAAAACCTTCCTGGAGTTACATAGTTTAGAGTAATAGAAAAAACCCTAGAAAGTCACAAATTCCCTAACACACTAACAAAACCTTCCTGGAGTTACGTAGCTTAGAGTAATAGAAAAAACCCTAGAAAGTCACAAATTCCCTAACACACTAACAAAACCTTCCTGGAGTTACGTAGCTTAGAGTAATAGAAAAAACCCTAGAAAGTCACAAAGTCCCTAACACACTAACAAAACCTTCCCTAGGGTGATACAGCTTCCTGGTTTCAGTTAGGGCGCTCGTTGATGTGTCCAGTCGGTGAGCCAGGCCAGGAGGTGGTCAGCGTGCTCGCCCACCCAGTGAATGTTGCTCTCCAGCTCCTCCAGGGCCTGCTGCCTCGACCGGGCCCCTGAGCCAGCCTCCGGGTACTGCTTGAAGAACGACTGGACCTGGGGATGAAGGGAGGGTGAGAGGGGAGGGGGCGGAAGGGAAAGGAAGGAGAGAAAGGGAGAAGTGTGTGCGTGAGGGAGTTATGGAGGAGTTTAAAGGAGAGGAGAAGGGACAAAGTGAGAGTGAATGGGGAGTGTGTAGCAGAGAATGGAGGAGAAATGGAGGAAGGGGAGAAGGGTGTTTGAAGAAAAGAGGGAGGTGTTTAAAGGAGAGAAGGGACAGAGAGGGTGAATGGGGAGTGTGTAGTTGAGAATGGAAGGGAGAAATGGAGGAAGGGGAGAAGGGTGTTTGAAGAGAGGGAGGTGTTTAAAGGAGAGAAGGGACAGAGAGGGTGAATGGGGAGTGTGTAGCAGAGAATGGAAGGGAGAAATGGAGGAAGGGGAGAAGGGTGTTTGAAGAGAAGAGGGAGGTGTTTAAAGGAGTGAACAGGGGAATGAGGGAATGTGAGGAGAGAAGAAAGGAAGGAATAAGGATGGGGAGAAGTATGTGTGAGGAGGAAAGAAGGGAACATGAAGAAGTGAATAAAGAAAAGAGGAAATGGGAGGAATGAGGAAGGACGTGACGAAAGTGAAAAAAATGAATATGAAAATGAAAAAAACGAAGATGAAAAGGACTAAGAATGAAAATGAAAAGGAGTAATGAAAAAAATAATATAAAAATGAAGAAGGGGAATGTATGATTAAAGGCGTGTGAAAATGAATAGAAAAAAGAGAATGAAAATGAATACGAAAATGAAAAGGCATACAAAAATTAATAGGAATATGAAAAAAATATGAATACGAAAATGAAAATGAGGGATATACTGGGGAAAGAGGGTAAGAGAGTGAGGATGTGAGTGAGGGAGAAAATGAGGAAGAGAAAGTGAGTAAGAGAAAAAAAAGTGAAGAGAAAGTAAGAGAAAAAAGTGAAAAGAGAAAAAAGTGCGAGAGAAAAGGAGGAAAAGAAAGTGAGTGCAAGAGAAAAAAGTGAAGAGAAAAAAGTGAGGGAGAAAATGAGGAAGAGAGAGTGTGAGAGTAAAAAAAGTGAAGAGAAAGTGACAATAATTGATACACAAAACATCCATAGAAATTTTAACACACTTTTCATCAGACTTAACACACTGCACTCCACCAAAAAAGGAGGAAAAGAAAGTGAGTGCGAGAGAAAAAAAAGTGAAGAGAAAATGACGTGAATTGATACACAAAACATCCGTAGAGATTTTAACCCACTTTTCACATAACATAACTTAACATACTGCACGCCACCAAGACCTCCAAGCCTCCCACCATTCATTACGATTATTTCTATACTTACGTCCGTCAGCTGGGTGGGTGTGGACAGCCTGGTGACCACAAACTTCACCATTCGTCCAAGGTAGCGGTTGTTGAGGGTGAAGCGCTCAACCAACTCCTCCCAGTGTGACCTGTTGGTGGTAGTAGTAGTAGTAGTGGTGGTAATGGTAGTAGTTTTTGTTTTTTTTTACAACAAAGGAGACAGCTCAAGGGCACACAAAAAAGGAAACAATAATAAAAAAAAAAAGCCCGCTACTCCCTGCTCACAAAAAGAATCAAAAGAAGTGGCCGAAAGAGAGGTCAATTTCGGGAGATGTAGTAGTAATAGTAGTAGTAGTAGTAGTAGTAGTAGTAGTAGTAAAGATAATGATAATAATAATAAAAATACTGTACTAATAAACACAACATAGATACAAGAACTAAAGAGAAAGACATAGAACAGAAAATAAAAAACGGGTCAAGAAAAGGTGGAAAGAAAAACAAGGAAACTGAGGAACAACAAGGAAGAACGAAAACAACAACAACAACAATGACAATGAAAAACAACACCAAGAAAAATACAATGAGGAAACGATATACCAAAACAAAAAAGAAACAAAACCACTAAACAGAAACTAAATAACAAACAGTGATATAAAAACAACAACAACAGGATCTAAAAAAAGTCTAACAAATCAAGAACAAAGAGCAATAATGGAGATGAAGAACACAAAACAAAGCAAAAATAAACAAGAACAAGAAAAATAACATAAACAAAACGACAAAAATAATAAAAAAACACTAAACAGAAAAACAAAAAAATCAATACAACTTTTTTTTTTTACAGCAAGCCAAAAACAAACACAAAAGCCCACTAGACATAAACACAAACGTAAACAAACAAACAAACAAATAGATAAATAAACCCTAAACACACAGGTCATTAGGTACAGGTAATGGGAGTTTCCTTACCTGACGTAGTCCCAGACGAGGTAGGTGTTCCAGGGGCTGCGGGCCATATTGTTGAGCATGGAGAAATAGTCCTGGCTCCTCACTACGCTGTCATTGGTGGCCAGGGTGAGCAGCCTGGGAGGGGGGAGAGGGATTAGGGTGAGGGTGTAGTGTGAGGGAAGGATAAGAAGGAAGAGGGGAGAGGGATTAGGGTGAGGGAAGGGTAAGAAGAAGGAAGAGGGGAGAGGGATTAGGGTGAGGACAGGGTGAGGGAAGGATAGGAAGAAGGAAGGGGTGAGAGGGATTAGGGTGAGGACAGGGTGAGGGGAGTGGTGTGAGGGAAGGATAAGAAGAAGGAAGGGGTGAGAGGGATTAGGGTGAGGACAGGGTAAGGGTAGTAGTGTGAGGGAAGGATAAGAAGAAGGAAGGGGTGAGAGGGATTAGGGTGAGGACAGGGTAAGGGTAGTAGTGTGAGGGAAGGATAAGAAGGAAGAGGGGAGAGGGATTAGGGTGAGGGAAGGGTAAGAAGAAGCAAGGGGGGAGAGGGATTAGGGTGAGGACAGGGTGAGGGTGTAGTGTGAGGGAAGGATAAGAAGAAGGAAGGGGGGAGAGGGATTAGGGTGAGGACAGGGTGAGGGGAGTGGTGTGAGGGAAGGATAAAAAGAAGCAAGGAGGGAGAGGGATTAGGGTGAGGACAGGGTGAGGGTGTAGTGTGAGGGAAGGATAAGAAGAAGCAAGGAGGGAGAGGGATTAGGGTGAGGACAGGGTGAGGGGAGTGGTGTGAGGGAAGGATAAGAAGAAGCAAGGAGGGAGAGGGATTAGGGTAAGGGCAGGGTGAGGGAAGGAAAAGAGGAAGGAAAGGGGGAGAGGGATTAGGGTGAGGATAGATTATGTCGGTATGAAGTATGAAAAGGGGAACGAAGAGGGGGACTGATCTGAACCACGGGACATTCTTTTTCCTTCTTTTTCTCTTTGCCTCATTTAACAAGAAGCTTACAACAGACAGGACACCTAACCCATAATAATTATCTAAGTAATCACGGGGATATTTATTTGTTCTACTCATCAAACTGGGAAAATGGGGGACTAAAGTAACTCGCGGGACGTTCTTTTTCCTCTTTTTCTCTCTTTTTTTTTCACTCATTTAACAAGAAGCTTACAACAGACAGGATACCTAACCCATAATTATCTAAGTAATCACAGGGATATTAATTTGTTCTACTCATAAAACTGGGAAAATGGGGGACTAAACTAACTCGTAGGACGTTCTTTTTCCTCTTTTTCTCTCTTTTTTTTTCCCTCATTTAACAAGAAGCTTACAACAGACAGGACACCTAACCCATAATTATCTCAGTAATCACGGAGATATTTATTTGTTCTACTCATAAAACTGGGAAAATGGGGGACTACAGTAACTCGCGGGACGTTCTTTTTCCTCTTTTTCTCTTTGCCCCATTTAACAAGAAGCTTACAACAGACAGGACACCCAACCCATAATTATCTCAGTAATCACGGAGATATTAATTTGTTCTACTCATAAAACTGGGAAAATGGGGGACTAAAGTAATTCGCGGGACCTTTTTCCTCCTTTTTCCTGCCTCAGCTAAAAAGACGATGTTTTAAGGCGACAGATATACAACAAAGAAGAGATGATGATGAGGATGGTGATGATGGTGATGAGGATGGTGGTGGTGATGATGATGACAGTGATTAAAGGTGATGACTACAGATGATAATAAGGATGGTGAGACTGATAATGACAGACAGATGGTGATGAATGCAGATAATTATGGTGATAGTGATGTTTAGATAATGTTGGTAATGATGGATGACTACAAACAATGATAATGATAAGGTAATGATAATGACTGATGACTATAATGATGAAGAGGATGGTGATAATGATAATGATGACTGATGATGATGACTCCTAATGATGACTAATGGTGATGACTACAGTGTTGCCAGTCCTCACCTCTGCGCCACCCAGTCCTCCGTGGTGCTGGCCAGACCCACCGCCAGCTTGGTCTTCTCCTGGGCATTGGTCTCACCCGTATACCTGTCCAGCATGGCCTCCCACACCTCCACACCTGAAACACACACCTGCATTAGTCTTGTAGCACACCTGTAGACCTATTTGCATTCGTCTTTCTGTCTTTATTCCTCTACATTTTTACATTTCTATTATTACTTATTTTGTATTTGTATGTCACCTGAAATTCAATTAGCACACCTTTACACACCTGAAACACACACCTGCATTAGTCCTGTAGCGCACCTGTAGACCTGTTTGTATTTGTATCTCATCTTTATTACTCTACATTTTAACATTTCTCTTATTACTTATTTTGTACTTGTATGTCACCTGAAATTCAATTAGCACACCTTTACACCTCTTTTACAACCCTCCACACCTGAAACACACACCTGCATTAGTCCTGTAGCACACCTGTAGACCTATTTGCATTTGTGTCTCATCCTTATTCCTTTAACTTATTTTGTACTTGTGTGTTTCTATATTATCAACACACACCTGAAACTCAATTAGCACACCTTTACACCTCTTTTACAACCCTCCACACCTGCAACACACCTACTGGCGCATCTACTTTTCTCTCTCCCCAAGACGAACCCTCACCTGGTTTTTGCATCCCGAACCTGTAGACTAAGGAGCGAGTATTGGGGGGCAGGTAGTAATTAGGGTCCTTCACCCACGCCAGGAGTCTGTCCCTCGCCCCTTGCAGACACGGCTCGTACCCATTCGAGCACGCCAGGAACATGAACCACAGCCTCTTCCTCCTGTGGGTGACGGTGGAGTGTGAGGGGTTGAAAGAGGAGGGAAGGAGGGAGGGAAGGAAGTGAGGGTGTAAGGAAGGGAAGGAAAGAAGAAAGAGGTAGGAAGGAAGCAAGACTGGATGGAAGGGTTGAAGGAAGGAGAGAGGGAGAGGAGGGAGGGGAGGAAGATGGGGTGTATGGAAGGGAAGGAAAGAAGGAACAAAGGAAGGAAGGAAGCAAGAAAGGATGAAAGGGTAGAAGGAAGGAAAGAGGGAGAGGAGGGAGGGAGGGGAGGAAGATGGGGTGTAAGGAAGGGAAGGAAAGAAGGAAGAAAGGAAGGAAGCAAGAAAGAATGAAAGGGTAAAAGGAAGGAAAGAGGGAGAGGAGGGAGGGAGGGAAGGGAGAAGGATGGAGAAAAGAAAGGAAAGGAAAGGCAGAAGAGAAGAAAAAGAAAGGGAAAAGAAAGGAAAGGAGGGAGGAAGGATGGAATAAAAAAGGAAGGAATGAGGGATAGGAGGGAGGAAGGAAGGAAGGAAAAAACAAGAGAAAAAAGGAAAGGTAGAAATAATGAAGGAAAGAATAAGGAAGGAAAGAAGGGAAGTAAGAAAATGAAAGGAAAAGAGAAACAGAATGCATGAATGAATGAAGAAAGAAAGGAAGGAAGGAGGGAAGAGGTGGAGGGTCTGTCTCACCTGTCCAAGTGTGAACCTGTGTCCTCCCACCCCAGCGCCTCGACGTGACCCTTCACCAAGCTCACCATGTATTTCTGTGGGGGAACGAGGAAAGGGGAATGAGAAAGGGGGAATGGGAATGGGAATGAAGAAAGGGGAATGGGAATGAAGAAAGGGGAATGGGAATGAAGAAAGAGGGGAATTGGGAATGAAGAAAGGGGAATGGGAATGAAGAAAGGGGAATAGGAATGAAGAAAGGAATGAGAAAGGGAATGGGAATGAAGAATGGGAATGAAGAAAGGGAATGGGAAATGAAGAAACAGGGAATGGGAATGAAGACACGGGGGAATGGGAATGAAGAAAGGGGGAAGGGGAATGAAGAAAGGGGATTGGGAATGAAGAAAGAGGGGAATTGGGAATGAAGAAAGGGGAATGGGAATGAAGAAAGGGGGGAATGGGGACGAAGAAAGGGGAATAGGAATGAAGAAACGGGGGAATGGGAATGAAGAAACGGGGGAATGGGAATGAAGAAACGGGGGAATGGGAATGAAAAGGAGGAATGGAAATGAAAAACGGGGGAATAGAAATGAAGAAACGGGGAATAGGAATGAAGAAAGGGGGAATGGAAATGAAGAAAGGGGGAATAGGAATGAAGAAAGGGGGAATGGAATGAAGAAAGGGAATATGAATGAAGAAAGGGGAATGGGAATGAAGAAAGGGGGAATGGAAATGAAGAAAGGGGGAATAGGAATGAAGAAAGGGGAATGGGAATGAAGAAACGGGGGAATGGGAATAAAGAATGGGGAATGGGAATGAAGAAACGGGGAATGGGAATGAAGAAACGGGGGAATGGGAATGAAGAAACGGGGAATAGGAATGAAGAAACGGGGAAATGGGAATGAAGAAAGGGGAATGGGAATGAAGAAACAGGGGAATGGGAATGAAGAAAGGAGGAATGGGAATGAAGAAAGGGGAATGGGAATGAAAAAGGGGAAATGGAAATGAAGAAAGGGGGAATAGAAATGAAGAAACGGGGAATAGGAATGAAGAAAGGGGGGAATGGGGAATGAAGAAAGGGGACTGGGAATGAAAAAGGGGGAATGGGAATGAAGAAAGGGAAATGGGAATGAAAAAAGGGGAATGGGAATGAAGAATGGGGAATGGGAATGAAGAATGGGGAATAGGAATGAAGAAACGGGGGAATGGGAATGAAGAAACGGGGGAATGGGAATGGAGAAAGAGGGGAATTGGGAATGAAGAAAGGGGAATAGGAATGAAGAAAGGGGAATGGGAATGAAGAATGGGGAATGGGAATGAAGAAAGGGGAAATGGAAATGAAGAAAGGGGGAATGGAAATGAAGAAACGGGGAATAGGAATGAAGAAGCGGGGAATAGGAATGAAGAAAAGGGGGAATGGGGAATGAAGAAAGGGAAATGGGAATGAAGAAAGGGGAATGGGAATGAAGAAAGGAGGAATGGGAATGATGAAACGGGGAATGGGAATGATGAAACGGGGAATAGGAATGAAGAAAGGGGGAATGGGGAATGGGAATGAAGTACAACAATCTGGCAACGTTGAATTATTACGCACCCTGAAGTAAGGATAGGCCTCGGTGCGTCGCAGGAGCCGGCCGATCTTGTCGAGGTGCGAGGCGGCGGTGGCCCAGGGGATGTAGTGCGTCTCCTTGTCCAGGTAGGCGATGAGGGACAGCACGGTGGGGTAGGGAAGCCGCCCCGAGCTGGCCAGGTTGAAGGCGTCGTCCAGCAGCGAGGCGCGGTCAGGGGGACTCAGGGCCTGTTGGGGAAGGAGGAGAGGGAGTGACAAAACATAACTCCTGGTTCAGACAAAGGACGAGGAGGAAAAGACGAAGGTAGAGAAGGAGGAAGAGGAGAATAGTAAGAAGCTCGATAGAGGATGAGGAGGAAAAGACGAAGGCAGAGAAGGAGGAAGAGGAGAATAGTAAGAAGCACGATAGAGGACGAGGAGGAAAAGACGAAGGTAGAGAAGGAGGAAGAGGAGGATAGTAAGAAGCACGATAGAGGATGAGGAGGAAAAGACGAAGGTAGAGAAGGAGGAAGAGGAGGATAGTAAGAAGCACGATAGAGGATGAGGAGGAAAAGACGAAGGTAGAGAAGGAGGAAGAGGAGGATAGTAAGAAGCACGATAGAGGATGAGGAGGAAAAGACGAAGGTAGAGAAGGAGGAAGAGGAGGTTAGTAAGAAGCTCGATAGAGGACGAGGAGGAAAAGACGAAGGTAGAGAAGGAGGAAGAGGAGGTTAGTAAGAAGCACGATAGAGGATGATGAGGAAAAGACGAAGGTAGAGAAGGAGGAAGAGGAGGTTAGTAAGAAGCTCGATAGAGGACGAGGAGGAAAAGACGAAGGTAGAGAAGGAGGAAGAGGAGGATAGAAGCACGATAGAGGACGAGGAGAGTATGGTAGAGGGAACGTGGAAAGCATGGGTCCACTAATCCGATAACTGCTAATCTCTTCTTCTTCTTCATTTTGTTTTATGTCCTTATTTTCCCTTTTGGGGCTGGACGGGCTATGAGTCTTATCTTAAAACATTTCGTCGCCCAAGTTCACATATTTGACATGGCTTTCGTAGGAGCTGTAGGCCTTTCCAGTGGTAGTTTTATGACCCTGGTGGTAGTTTGACCCTTCTTCTGTGCCATGAACCTTAAAAAACACTCATGAAAACCCGATTGATCCCCTCTTTGACCTTTAGAAATAGTTGATGTGAGAAGCGATGGTGTCTTAAAATACAGCCCTACGAGTCTTCCACTCTTGACGATTGTAGATTCTTTCTCTACTAACCGCTCATAACGAAGCCAACTTATTTTTGGTGGGTTGCTGCTTCGACTATCTTTGTTAACTCTTAGCGAACGGACTTTCACTAAATTTATAAGTTCCGTTAACTCTAAAAATGAAAGAAACAAATATGTGTAACTAAAAATGAAAAAAAAAAAAACGATTACATATAACACTAAAAAAGAAAAAAAATATGTATAATTCTGAAAAAAACAAATTAATAACACAAAACTCTGAAAATAACAAAAAAATAATTATATAATGATCTCCCTAACGCCCTTACTCCTTCCCTCCCTTCCTCCCCATGTCGCCTCACCTCGTGGTTGGTGGTCAGCAGGGCGATAAGGTCACGCCACAGCGCCGGGTCATAGTTCACTCTGTAGTAGCCGAACTGACCCACGTTGAACTTAACCCAGGACGAACCAGGCGGCCGGGTCACCACCACTGTTGAGGAGGAGAGAGATAGGGTGATAGGGGGTGAGGGGGGAAGAAGAGGAGGTGAGGGAAAAGGAGAGAATGAAAGAGGAGTACATGGTGATATAAGCGAGGGAATGGGCGGAGGAGGAAGAGGGGGTGATAGGGAGGAGAAGGAGGAAAGGAAGGAAAACACAGGAGTAAGAAAAAGAGTTTATAAGGTGCAATAAGAAAGGGAGACATGGAAAGAAAAGGCTTGAAGAGTTATGTGGGAAAAGGAAAAGGAAAGTAAATAAGACAACGAGAAGAGAAAGGAGAATGAAACGGGAAATAAAGAGTTCATAAAAGAGGAAGGAGAGAATGAAAAGAAAAAAAAATATGTAGGCCTACCAAATATTTCCTATCAATTACAACGTCTTTTCACACACACAAGTGACTCTAACCTCCTTTTAATTATCTCTTTTACTATACATTGTTTGCAGGAGCAGTGCCAATGTTTTCTTATTGTTTCCTATATTTAAAACCCTTGAGCTGTCTTCTTCCCTGCAATAGAAAAATAACACATACATAGCCACTCTCACCTCTCCCCCACCTCCTACACACACACACGCACACGCACACACACACACACAGCTCCCCCTCCCCCCCCCCCCCCCAGGCTACGTACGCTTGTCCATGCCCCTCATGAACCAGTGCAGCTCCCTGGGCGAGGCGTCGGAGAACAGGGTGACGGGCACATCCCACTTGTAGTCATACGGGGAATCATCGGCGCTCGCAGCGGTGGGATCACTCAGGAAGCGGGTCTGGGTGATGACCAACTTGTTCTGCGATAGATAGATATATAGATAGATAGATGGATAGATGGATGGATTGATGGATGGATAGACAGATTGATAGTTAGATAAGTAGTTAGATAAATAGACAGGTAGATGGATGGATAATGAGACAGAAGGACAGGTAGATAGATATAAGTAGTTTGATAATGCAGATAGACAGATAGACAGACCGATAGACAGATAGAGATAGATGAATAGATAGAGATGACTGACTCCTATTATTATTTTTTTTTCATTATTCACATATTTTCTTTTTTTTCCATTTTTCCTCCCGCCATATTTTCCTCTCAGTTTTGTCCTCCTTTTCCTTTTCCTCCTCTTCCTAATCTTTCCCATTCTTTCTCTCTCAATCCTTTCCTTCAACTTCTCCCTCCAACCCTTTCTTCCTCCCTCCATATTTTCCTCTCGGTTTTGTCCTCCTCTTCCTTTTCCTCCTCCCTCCATATTTTCCTCTCAGTTTTGTCCTCGTTTTCCTTTTCCTCCTCTTCCTAATCTTTCCTATTCTTTCTCTCTCAATCCTTTCTTCAACTTTTTCCTCCCTCCATATTTTTCCTCTCGGTTTTGTCCTTCTCTTCCTTTTCCTCCTTCTTCCTCCTTTTCCTCATTCTTTCTCTCTCATTCCTTTCCTTCAACTTCTTCCTCCTACCATTCTTTCTCTCTCATTCCTTTCCTTCAACTTCTTCCTCCTACCCTTCCTCCCTCCATATTTTCATTTTCTCTCCATCCATATTTTTTTCCTTCACCTTCCTCCTCCTCCCTAATCCTCCCCTTCCTCCTTTTCCCCATTCTTTCTCTCTCAATCCTTTCCTTCAACTTCTTCCTCCCTCCATATTTTCATTCTTTCTTCATCCATATTTTTTTCCTTCCTCCTCCTCCTCCCCAATCCTCCCCTTCCTCTTTTTCCCCATTCTTTTCATCCAGTTCCTCCTCTTCTCCATTCTTCCTTCCTTCATATACTCTCTCATTCACCTTCCTCCTCCTCCCCATTCCTCCTCTTCCTCCTTTTCCCCATTCTTTCTCTCCCAATCGTCCTCTTCATCCAGTTCCTCCTCTTCTCCATTCTTCATCCCTCCATATACTCTTCCATTCACCTTCCTCATCTTCCCATTCCATCCCCATCCCTTACCCCGACCCTTCCTCCATCCCTTCCCATTCCCCCCCCCCCCTCCTCACCTGGTCCTCGGTGCTTGGGGTCACCTGGAGCACCGGAAGACCCATTTGCCGTGTCCAGGTGTCCATGACCAGGGTGATGTTGGGTCCCCCGGGCGGCGCCGCGGCCTCCAGCTCCCGCCACAGGTCCCGGGTCACGGCGTTACGGTACCTGACGGAGGGGGGAGGAGGTGGTGAAGGAGGTGAAGGAGAGGTGAAGGAGGGGAAGGAGAGATGAAGGAGGGATGAAGAAGGCGGAGCAGGTAAAAAAGAAGGTTGAGGGAGAGGAGGGGAAGGAGGATGTGAAGGAGGGATGAAGGAGGAGGTGAAGGAGAGAAGAAAGGATATGAAGGAGGGGTAAAGGAATGGATGAAGAAGGAGGTGGAGGAGAGAAGAAAGGATGTGAAGGAGGGTAGGATATGAAGGAGGGGTGAAGGAGGGATGAAGAAGGAGGAAGAGGAGGTGAAAATGAAGGTTGAGGGAGAGGAGGTGGATGAAAAGGAAGGTGAAGGAGGTGGTGAAGGAGAAGAAAGGAAGTGAAGGAAAGGAGAAAGGAAGTAAAGGAAGGGTGAAGGAGGGATGGAGAAGCAGGAAAAGGAGGAAAGAGAGATGAAGGAGGGAAGAAAAGAAGAAGGAGGAGAGACGGGAAAGAAGGATATGAAGGAGAGAGAAGTGAAGGAGGCGAAGGAGGGGATGGAGGAGGGTGGTGAAGGAGGGATAAAGAAGCAGGAAAAGGAGGAAAGAGAGATGAAGAAGGGAAGAAAAGAAGAAGGAGGAGAGACGGGAAAGAAGGATATGAAGGAGAGAGAAGTGAAGGAGGTGAAGGAGGGGATGAAGGAGGGATAAAGAAGCAGGAAAAGGAGGAAAGAGAGATGAAGGAGGGAAGAAAAGAAGAAGGAGGAGAGAAGGGAAAGAAGGATATGAAGGAGAGAGAAGTGAAGGAGGTGAAGGAGGGGATGAAGGAGGGATAAAGAAGCAGGAAAAGGAGGAAAGAGAGATGAAGGAGAAGAAAAGAAGGAGGAGAGAAGGGAAAGAAGGATATGAAGGAGGGGGAAGTGAAGGAGGTGAAGGAGGGAAAGAAGGAGGGATAAAGAAGCAGGAAAAGGAGGAAAGAGAGATAAAGGAGGGAAGAAAAGAAGAAGGAGGAGAGAAGGGAAAGAAGGATATGAAGGAGAGAGAAGTGAAGGAGGTGAAGGAGGGGATGAAGGAGGGATAAAGAAGCAGGAAAAGGAGGAAAGAGAGGTGAAGGAGGGAAGAAAAGAAGAAGGAGGAGAGAAGGGAAAGAAGGATATGAAGGAGGGGGAAGTGAAGGAGGGGATGAAGGAGGGATAAAGAAGGAGACAAAGGAGGAAAGAGAGATGAAGGAGGGAAGAAAAGAAAAAGGAGGAGAGAAGGGAAAGAAGGATATGAAGGAGGGGGAAGTGAAGGAGGCGAAGGAGGGGATGAAGGAGGTGGTGAAGGAGGGATAAAGAAGCAGGAAAAGGAGGAAAGAGAGATGAAGGAGAAGAAAAGAAGGAGGAGGAAAGAAGGGAAAGAAGGATATGAAGGAGGGGGAAGTGAAGGAGGTGAAGGAGGGGATGAAGGAAGGATAAAGAAGCAGGAAAAGGAGGAAAGAGAGATGAAGGAGAAGAAAAGAAGGAGAGAAGGGAACGAAGAATATGAAGAAGAGACAAGTGAAGGAGGTGAAGGAGGGAATGAAGGAGATAGTGAAGGAATACGAAGGAAAAATAGAAAGAACAGAGGAAGGGAAGGAGGTGTACAGTGCAGAATGGACTTACTAACATACTTACTAACATATCCCCACTTACACACATGACAACCTACTAACACCCCTTGCTAACACCTTCCTACTTACTTGTACCGCCTGAGGAAGCGACTGACGCCCTCCCTGAACACCTCGTGGCCCAGAAAGTCCTCCAGCATCCTTAGAACAGAGGCGCCCTGGGGGAAGGAATGGAAGTGAGGGAAGGATAGGAGGATGAGGAGGAGGGATGGAGGAAAGAGAAGGGAAGGAGAGGAGGATGAGGAGGGATGGAGGAAAGAGAAGGGAAGGAGAGGGGAGTGAAGGAAGAGGTGGAAAGGGAGAGAAAAGAAGGGAGAATGAATGATGAAAAGGGAGGTATCAGTGAAGGAAGGGAGAGAAGTGGAGGGAAGGGAAGGGGAGACGAAGGGAAAGGAAGGGAAAGGAGAGGGGAAGGTCAGGGTAAGAAGAAGAGAGGAAAGAGATAGGGAGAGCAGGGGGAGGAGATGTAAGGGAAGGGAAGAGGGAAGATAAGGAAATAATGAGGGGAGGGAAGGAAAGGGAAGGGGAGACGAAGGGAAAGGAAGGGAAAGGAGAGGGGAAGGTCAGGGTAAGAAGAAGAGAGGAAAGAGAAAGGAAAAGCAGGGGGAGGAGATGTAAGGGAAGGGAAGAGGGAAGATAAGGAAATAATGATGGGAGGGAAGGAAAGGGAAGGGGAGAGGAGGGGAAAGGAAGGGAAAGGAGAGGGGAAGGTCAGGGTAAGAAGAAGAGAGGAAAGAGATAGGGAGAGCAGGGGGAGGAGATGTAAGGGAAGGGAAGAGGGAATATAAGGAGATAATGAGGGGAGGGAAGGAAAGGGAAGGGGAGAGGAGAGGAAAGGAAGGGAAAGGAGAGGTGAAGGTCTGGTTAAGAAGAAGAGAGTAAAGAGATTGGGAGAGCAGGGGGAGGAGATGAAAGGGAAGGGAAGAGGGAATATAAGGAGATAATGAGGGGAGGGAAGGAAAGGGAAGGGGAAAGGAAGGGAAAGGAGAGGGGAAGGTCAGGGTAAGAAGAAGAGAGGAAAGAGAAAGGAAAAGCAGGGGGAGGAGATGTAAGGGAAGGGAAGAGGGAAGATAAGGAAATAATGAGGGAAGGGAAGGAAAGGGAAGGGGAAAGGAAGGGAAAGGAAGGGGTCAGGATCATTATTTAACAATTTTACAATACCATCCACTTTCATTTTCAATTTAACACCTTTCATTTTTTGCTTCATTTTCAAAACCTAATACCCAACTCTCTCTCTCTTTATCTATCTATCTATCTATCTGTGGGTCATATTCTTAACATCTCTGCGCCTAAGAACACACATATTTGACTGTCGTAGGAGTTGTGGGCATATCCAGGGGTAGTTTTATGACCCTGGTGGTAGTCCCTTCATCAATTGTATACCTCCTTCCCTCCCTCTGTTCTTCCTATTTGTCCTTCGTATTCCTTCACACACTCCTTCACCTCCTAACTTCCCCCTCCTTCATATCCTTCTTTCCCTTCTTTATTCCTCCTCCTTTCTTCCCTCCTTCAGATTTCTTGAACGTGAAAAAAAACACTCATAAGAATGCATTAACCAATGCGTGACTCATTTCAAGAAATAACTACCCCAATCCCCCATAACCTAACCAATCCCCATCTCAACCCATCCCAACTCATCTAACCTATCTTAACCTATCCTAACCCTAACTCATCCCAACCTAACTCACCTAACCTATCCTATCTCAACCTAACCTAACCCAACCTATTTAACCTATCTCTAACTCATCCCATCCTAACCCAACTCAACCTCAACCCAACCTATCTAACTCAACCTAACTCAATCCCATCCTCAACTCAACCTAACCTAACCTAACCTAACCTATCCTAACCTAGCCTATCCTAACCTATCCTAACCTAACCTAACCTATCCTAACCTAACCTAACCTAACCTAACCTAACCTAACCTAACCTATCCTAACCTAACCTAACCTAACCTAACCTAACCCATATCTCTTCTCACCTTGCTGTAGGAGATTGTGTCGAATATCTCGGTGATCTCGTCGGGGTGGTTGACGGGCTGCACGATGGGATGGGAGGTGAGCTGACCATCCAGGGCCATCACGCGCTGCAGGTCATCTATCACGAACTGGCCCTCCTGTGTGGCGAGGCGAGGTGATGAGGTCAGGCAAGGTAAGGTAAGGTAAGGTATGGTAAGGTATGGTAAGGTATGGTAAGGTATGGTCAGGTAAGGTAAGATTAGGTGAGGTAACATCAAGGTAAGGTAAGGTGAGGTAAGGTATGGTAAGGTAGAGTAATGTAAGGTCAAGGTAAGGTATGGTAAGGTAATGTAAGGGTAAGGTCAAGTAAGGTAAGATTAAGTTGGGTAACATCAAGGTAAGGTAAGGTAAGATATGGTAAGGTAAGGTAAGGTAAGGTAAGGTCAAGGTAAGGTATGGTAAGGTAATGTAAGGGTAAGGTCAAATAAGGTAAGATTAGGAAAGGTAACATCAAGGTAAGGTAAGGTAAGATATGGTAAGGTAAGGTAAGGTAAGATCAAGTTAAGGGTAAGGTAAGGTAGTGTAAGGTTAGGCAAGGTAAGGTAAGGTAAGGTAATGTAAGGTTAGATATGGCCAGGTAAGGTAAGATAAGGTAAGGTAAGGTAAGGTAAAGTAAGGTAAGGTCAAGGTAAAGGTAAGGTAATGTAAGGTTAGATATGACCAGGTAAGGTAAGATAAGGTAAGGTAAGGTAAGGTAAAGTAAGGTAAGATAAAGTAAGGTAATGTAAGGTTAGATATGGCCAGGTAAGGTAAGATAAGGTAAGGTAAGGTAAGGTAAGGTAAGGTCAAGGTAAAGGTAAGGTAATGTAAGGTTAGATATGGCCAGGTAAGGTAAGATAAGGTAAGATAAGGTAAGATAAGGTAAGGTGAGGTAAAGTAAGAGAAAGTAAGGTAAGGTAGATAGGTAGTAATTTGATCAGGTAGTTAATTAGTTTTTAAGAAGGAAGTCAGGTAGTTAGGTAGTAATCTGATTAAGTATTTAGGTAGTTAGCCAAGTTAGAAGATAGGTAGTTAGATAGATGATTAAGTAAAAGGGTTGGTAGTTAAATAGGTAGTTAAATGAGAAAGCAGATGGTTAGGTAGTTATTTGGTTTAGAAAGTTAGGTCGGCAGGTAAGTAGGAAGTAAGGTAAGTAGAAACGTAAGTAATTAGCTAGTTATTTAAGGGGTTAGGTGGTTGACTGGGCAGTTAGGTAAGGTAAGTAGGAAGGATAGGTTGTTCGGTTGTTATGTGATTCGATACTACTACTACTACTACTACTACTACTACTACTACTACTACTACTACCACTGCTACTACTACTACTACTACAATTACTACTACAATAACGAAAACAGCAACACCTACTACCACTATTATCACCACTGCCACTACTATTACTACTACTACTACTACTACTACTACTACAACTACTACTACTACTACTACCACTCACCATGTCCCAATCCTTCTCGTAGTTAGCCACGCCCTTGTACTCGATGTAGCTCGCGAAGCCCTCGTTCAGCCAGAGGTCATCCCACCACTCCAGGGTCACTGCGGGTCAACCGAGGTCACGTTCAGAGCGAGAGGAGGAGGAGGAAGAGGAGGAAGAGGAGCAGGAGGTGGTGGTGACAAGAAGAAAAAGAAGAAGAGGAATAAAGAAAGAATGAAGGAAAGAAAAGAAAATACAAAGAAAGAAAGAAAGAAGAAAGAACTAGGTAGAAAGAAAGACTGAAGGAAGGAAATTTAGAAAGAAGAAAAATAAATTAAGAAAAAGAAAAAAAGAAAAGAACGAAAAAGAAGACGAAGATGATGAAGATGATGATGAAAAGAAGAAGAAGACATTTTGAAGGTTGAAAAAAAGACTGAGAAGGATAAAAAATAAGAAAATTAAGAAAAAAACCGTGAAGGAAAAAGAGAAAGAAAGGAGAAAAAACAGAACAAAACAAAACCAAACAAACAGAAACAGACAGACACAGACACACAGATAGCAACAGACACACTTAAGGCGGCGTCACACAGGACAAATTTCTCCCAACATGTTGCTCGTTTCTGTTGGCGGTTGGGCAAAATGAACAACCACCAACAAGATATGGCGGATCGGGAAGGATGGACAACGGTTGGCTGATTGGTTGGTTGAGAGAAATCGGGGTCAAATGACATTCGTGCATATTTACTCAAATTGTCAACTGTAAAACTTCAAAAACCGACGTACATGTGCAAGTATGTGTTTGTGGTTTATTTGTCCACTGTGTAAAGTTGTTTATAAGACTCAAGTGACTGTGATGGTATGCTGGGCGGAGTCTGTGCCTGGCGCGAGGTAAATAAACTGTTGGGATGGAGAACACTGCCTCTTCCGGCGCTTCTGCAGTCGTAGCACAGAATTCATTACGTACAATGCAGCAGCACAATCTTCTAAATTTTCAATATCCTTCCGATTCATGGTGAAGTGGCTGGAGAGATGCTGGCGTGGTGTTTGTTGTTGTCGGAGCGCGGCGTCAACACAACGGTTCAGGGTCAGTACAGAGTGATGCACGACATTGTTGTTTGGCGATGACAAGAAGAAAAAGAAGAAGAGGAATGAAGAAAGAATGAAGGAAAGAAAAAAATATATACAAAGAAAGAAAGAAAGAAGAAAGAAAACTAGGTAGAAAGAAAGAATGAAGGAAGGAAATTTAGAAAGAAGAAAAATATATGAAGAAAGAAAAGAAAAAAGAAAAGAACGAAAAAGAAGACGAGGGTGAAGAGGATGATGAAAAGAAAAAGAAGAAGAAGAAGAAGAAAACATATTGAAGATAAAGATGAAACTTGCCCTGTGTGACGCCGCCTTGAGAAACATAAACAGGTAAAGGTAGACAAATATGGAGATAAGCAAATAGACAGAGGTAGACAGATAGATAGACAAGTAAATAAGTAAATAAATAAATAGATTAATTAATTGGAGTCAAGGGCAAAAAAAAAAAAAAGGCTTGACAGGAAACTATGTGTGTCAAATGATATAACTTTCTCTTTTTTTTATTGACTTACCTTACCTCCTCCTCCTCCTCCTCCTCCTCCTCCTCCTCCTCCTAGTTTTCTCCCCAACGTTCTGTCCTCATTTTCCCTTCTCCTCCTCCTCCTTTTCTTCTTTTCCTCCTCCTCCTCAGTTATTCCTCTTTTCTTTTCCATTTTCCTCCTCCTCCTCCTCCTCTTCCTCGTTTTTGTGTATATTCTCTCTCCTCTCCTCTCCTCCTCTTCTTCCTCCTTCTTCTTCTATTCTTCTTCACATCTGTAACTTTTAATCTTCCTCCTCCTCCTCCTCCTCCTCCTTATGTAACCTCCCTCCTTCCTTCTCCTTCGTCCCCTCTCCAGGATTGCATTCTTCTCCTCCTCCTCCTCCTCCTCCTCCTCCTCCTCCTCCTCCTCTTCCTCCTCCTCCTCCTCCCCTCATCTTATAAAACTCAACATGTGACCATACCTGAACTCTGACACACACACACACACACACACACACACACACACACACTCACACACACACTTTCACACCACACACACTTTCTACCTGAGTGATATTTGTGTGTTTGTTTGTTTGTTGTTTGAGTATAATAGGAAAACACGATAGTCTTTGCGGGTGAAGGAAATCAAGGATATTATATTGTTTTTTTTAATTAGTGTTTTGTTAAGTAAATGCGAAACGGATGTGAATGTGGCGAATGAGGAGAGAAAGTAAGAATGTGAGATAAATAAGTGAAGAAAGAGAAAAAATGAAGAAAAAGATACTGCGAATGAAGAAGAAAATAATGTTGAAGAATGTGAGATTGAAGAAGGAAGAAAATAGGAATGTGAGATAAACTAATGAGGAAAAAAAAGAATGAAGAAAAAGAAAGTACGAATGAAGAAGAAAATAATAGTGAAGAATATGAGACTGAAGAAGGAAAAAAAATAGAAATATAAGATTGACGGAAGAAGAAAAAGAATGAGATTGAGGATTGAAGAAAGTGAGAATGTAAAATTAAAGAATGAAAAAAAATATGAAAACGCAGAATATGAAATAGACAGAATGAAGAAAGTGAAATAGACGAAAGAAAGAGTGTAAGAATGAAAAGCAGGTGATAATAACCGAATGAAGACGATGGGAAAGTTAGAATGACAAAGGAAGAAAACAAGAATATGAGATTTTAAAGAAGGAAAAAAATATTAGAACGCAAAATGTTAAACTGACGTAAAAAAATAATAAATAAAAATGAGAAATGTGATATCGACGAAAACAAAGAATGAAGAATGCAAGTTGAAGGATGAAATCATTAATATAACCTTGAATATGTAAAAAAAAAAAAAAAGATGAAAATTCGTCGAAGAAAATTGTTGAAGCTTAATATTATAGGCTACACTGCACGTCTGCCCACCACAACCACACAACCCACCCCACACACCTCCACCATACCCCCCCCCGACAACCAGACAACCCACCCCATCTCCACCCTGTTACCATACCCCCCACGACAACCAGACAACCCCCCCACCCCCACCCCGTTACCATACCCCCCCACGACAACCAGACAACCCACCCCACACCCCCCCACCATACCCCCTGACAACCAGACAACCCACCCCATCTCCACCCTGTTACCATACCCCCACGACAACCAGACAACCCACCCCACACCCCAACCATACCCCCACGACAACCAGACAACCCACCCCATCTCCTCCTGTTACCATACCCCTGACAACCAGACAACCCACCCCATCTCCACCCCGTTACCATACCCCCCACGACAACCAGACAGCCCACCCCATCTCCACCCCGTTACCATACCCCTGACAACCAGACAACCCATCCCATCTCCACCCTGTTACCATACCCCTGACAACCAGACAACCCACCCCATCTCCACCCTGTTACCACACCCACGACAACCAGACAACCCCCCACCCCACCCCGTTACCATACCCCCCCACGACAACCAGACAACCCACCCCATCTCCACCCTGTTACCACACCCCATGACAACCAGACAACCCCCCACCCCCCACCCTGTTACCATACCCCCACGACAACCAGACAACCCACCCCATCTCCACCCTGTTACCACACCCCCATGACAACCAGACAACCCCCCACCCCACCCTGTTACCATACCCCCCACGGCAACCAGACAACCCAACCCATCTCCACCCTGTTACCATACCCCCACGACAACCAGACAACCCCCCACCCCCACCCTGTTACCATACCCCCACGACAACCAGACAACCCACCCCATCTCCACCCTGTTACCACACCCCCACGACAACCAGACAACCCCACCCCACCCTGTTACCATACCCCCCACGACAACCAGACAACCCACCCCATCTCCACCCCGTTACCATACCCCCCACGACAACCAGACAACCCACCCCATCTCCACCCTGTTACCATACCCCCCACGACAACCAGACAACCCACCCCATCTCCACCCTGTTACCATACCCCCCCCGACAACCAGACAACCTCCCCCTGACCCCCACCCTGTTACCATATCCCCCACGACAACCAGACAACCCAGAACCCCCTATCCTGTTACCATATCCCCATGACAACCCCCAACCACCCACCCTGTTACCATATCCCCACGACAACCAGACAACCCAGAACCCCCACCCGGTTACCATACCCCCCCACGACAACCACTCCCACCACCAAAACAACCTTAACCCCGACTTTCACCCCAATACCAAACCTCAACTTCACCAGTCACCACGACCCCTTTAGCCCACAACAACACTCCCCCCCACCCCCACCACCCCAGATGCACTTATAACACCCCGACAGACTCACCAACCCCACCCACAAACCCTTAACAGAATAACCTTAACATCTATCTCTTCCTCCTCTTCTTTTTCTTCTCCCTCCTCCTCCTCCTCCTCCTCTTTACATGTACCCTCCTCCTTTCTCCTCCTTCGCCCCTTCTCCAGCCCTGCATTTCTCCTCCTCTCCTCCTCCTCCTCTTCCTATCCACCCTCTTATAACATCTAATCCCCTCCTCATCTCCCCAATACCCCAATCTCATTCACCTACTCGCAAAACATTATTCCTCCCAAAACGACCCCAATACCTTATATCCACCCTCTTATAACATCTAATCCCCTCATCTCCCCAATAGCTCAACCCCACTCACCTCCCACAACCTGGTAGCAGCGACGGGCCATTTTTTTTGTCTTTACCGTGTACCAGCGACGGGTCAAATTTTTGCCATGATATAAAACCCCAAAAATAGATGATGCATAAACTGATCACAAATGCGTTGATATATATTATGAAATGGTTTGTGTGAGTGATGATTTTTTTCTCATTTTTCTCGCTTAGAGGGACCATTAACCCCTTGACTGTGGGTTTCCTATACCAAAAGACATCACCAAGCTTCAGGAATGGATCAAAAAGTGGCTGCTACAATTCAATGAAGAAAAATGTAAAGTCCTGCACCTTGGGAGGGGAAGTCCAGCATACCACATGGGAAACACTCCACTATCCACCACAGAGGCAGAGAAATACTAGGCTACCAGTGAAGGCCACATCCGTGCCAATCGCAGCGGTTGGGTTAAGAAACATGATCCCCGCAGCTACCGGTCCCCATAACGACCCCAGCACCAGCACACCCACCCTCTCAAAAGCCCCAAACATTCTTCCTTTAACCTCCTTCAGCCGCCCCTTACGCCCCAAGCCTCGGCCCACTCACCCAAGTTCCCAAACCACATGTGCGCCAGCTCGTGCGCCACCACCGCCGCCACGCGCTGCTGGTTGTAGGAGGAGGACCCGCGCGCGTCGTACAGCAGGTTAACTTCGCGGTAGGTGATGAGGCCCCAGTGCTCCATGGCGCCGGAGATGAAATCCGGGATGGCGATCATGTCTGTGGAGGGAGGGAAGGAGTGTGAGGGAGTGGAGGACTGTCAGAAGTGTGGGAGAGTGTGTGTGTGGGGGGGGTGAGAAGTGGATTTGGGGGAGTTATGGGTGATTGGAGAGATGTGAGTGACTGAGTGTAGGTAAGGGGTGTTTAAGGGGTGTAAGAGATGGCAACAGAATAAGGGAGGGGTGGGAGAGTGTGAGGGAAGCAGTGTGAGAGAGTAGAGGACTGTCAGAAAGTGTGGGAGAGTGTTTGGGGGTTGAGAAATGGATTTGGGAGAATTAAGTGTGATTGGAGAGATGTAAGTGTAAGTAAGGGGTGTCTAAAAAGGGTGTGAGAGGAGGTACATAATGAGGGTGATGTGGGAGAGTGTGAGGGGAAGATGAGAGACGGCTTTGGGGGAGTTAAACAAGAGTGGGAGGAGGAGAAATGGCTTTGAGAGAGTCAAGGCTGAGTGGAAAAATGAGACTCTCCCTTTCTCCTCCTTCCCCCCTTCTCCAGCCCTCTCCTCCTCCTCCTCCTCCTCCTCCTGTCCACCTTCTTATAACATCTAATATCCCTCAACATCCCTTATACCCCAACTCCATTCACCTACCTGGCTTTGGAAGAGAGTGGAAGAGTGTGTGGAAAAGACGAGAGGTGGCTATGTGGAAGGTTATGTATGTGGAATGCCATGACTGACCAGCATGTGTATAAGAGAGGGTAGGGAAGGTTGAACACTGTGAAAGATGGAGGAAAAAAGTAAGGAGTCGGAGAGATGGAGGTATCAAAGCGTGAAGGATAGAGGGAAGAAGGGAGGGGTTGAGACATGGAGGGAGGGTGTGTGTGTGTAAAAGGAAGAGAGGTGGAAAGGGTAGAGGGAGTTATGGAAGAATGGGGAGATAAAGGAGAGATGATAATGGTGAAGGATGAATGGCATGAGGGAATGAAGGAAAGGTAAATAAAATAAAGGTAATGTGATAAGATTCTGGGATAGATATGAAGGGAAATGGGTGACGTGGTGAGGACAGGTAGATGAACAGGTATGGGATAATTTAAGGTAGGGAGGATAGACAGGTGAATGAGAGATAGAGAACAGGAAGATGAACAGGTATGGGATAATTTAAGGTAGGGAGGATAGACAGGTGTATGGGAGATAGAGGACAGGTAGATGAACAGGTATGGGATAATTTAAGGTAGGGAGGATAGACAGGTGTATGGGAGATAGAGAACAGGAAGATGAACAGGTATGGGATAATTTAAGGTAGGGAGGATGGACAGGTGTACGAGAGATAGAGAACAGGAAATAATTTAAGGTAGGGAGGATGGACAGGTGTACGAGAGATAGAGAACAGGAAAATTAACAGGTATGGGATAATTTAAGGTAGGGAGGAGGATAGACAGGTGCGCATTGGTATAATTAAACAGAGGTATACATGTGTTAATCTACGACTGACTAGCATGTGTATAAGAGATAAAGAACAGGTAGATCAACAGGTATGGGGTAATTTAAGGTGGGGAGGATAGACAGGTGTGCATTGGTATAAATAAACAGAAGTATACATGTGTTAACCTACGACTGACCAGCATGTATAAGAGAAGGAAGACAGGTAATTGAACAGGTATGGGAATATCTACGGTAAGGAGGAGGATAGACAGGTGTGAACAGGTATAAATAAACAGAGGTATACATGTGTTAACCTACGACTGACCAGCATGTATAAGAGAAGGAAAACAGGTAATTGAACAGGTATGGGGTAGCCTAAGATAAAGAGGAGGATAGACAGGTGTGTACAGGTATAGAGGTAGGTCTTTGAAAGTATAGACGAGAGAAAAGTGAAAGGAGAACAGGTGAAAGGGGTTGAAAGGGTAAGATGTGCATATATATGGGAGAGTCTAATTAAGCCCCAGCCAGGTATGACATCAAGGTAAGAATAGGGAGGAGAAGGATGTCACAATAATGAATAATAGAAATACCAGAAACAAAGATAAAGGAAGGAGACAGAGAGGAGAGGAAGACCGGAAGAGAGGGATCAGAGGGGAAAGAGAAAGAGAGAAAGAGAGGAAGAGGGAAAGTAATAAAAGAAAATCAGAGAGGAAAAAAATAAGAGGAAACGGAAGAAGGAAGGAGAGGAAGGAAAGGAGGAAATGGAATAAGTGAGAGAGAGAGAGAGAGAGAGAGAGAGAGAGAGAGAGAGAGAGAGAGAGAGAGAGAGAGAGAGAGAGAGAGAGAGAGAGAGAGAGAGAGAGAGAGAGAGAGAGAGAGAGAGAGAGAGAGAGAGAGAGAGAGAGAGAGAGAGAGAGAGAGAGAGAGAGTACTTACCTTGTTTCGGAAGCGGGTACTTGACCTTGAAATAATCCTCGAAGTAATTTAAAACGCTGACGCCCAAATCTAGCGAGTAATTGGCCCTGTTGATCTGAGAGAGAGAGAGAGAGAGAGAGAGAGAGAGAGAGAGAGAGAGAGAGAGAGAGAGAGAGAGAGAGAGAGAGAGAGAGAGAGAGAGAGAGAGAGAGAGAGAGAGAGAGAGAGAGAGAGAGAGAGAGAGAGAGAGAGAGAGAGATTAATCATACATAACATGGACTAGACAACAACAACAACAACAACAAAGATTCAATATGCGTCTGTGAAAAATGGCAAAAGTTTCATTATTCTTCAAAACTTCAATCATCAATTTATCTCCCTACCTTCCCCTCACACACACACACACACACACACACACACACACACACACACACACACACACACACACACACACACACACACTTCCTCCCCCCTTTTCCAATACACACACACTTACCCTTCCTTCCCCTCTTCTCTCCCCTTCCCTCTCTCCCTTCCCCCTTTCCTTCCATCGCTTTTTCTTTGTTTTTAGGTCAGCAGTATTTTGCAGTCTTTATTTTTCCGGAGTTTTTTTTTTTTTTTTTTTTGCTCTTGTCTGCTTCCTCTGATGTAAAAAAAGAAGGAATAAAAAACTATCGCCAGTCCCCTCCCTCCCTTATCTCTGGGTCACCATCAGCAGTGACCTGAAACACGCGAAGCACTGCAGAAAAATTATATAACAAAGCCAACACTGTGCTCGGGTTCATAGCGAGGAAATTGGAGTGTAAAACGCCAGACGTAATGTTAACTTTGTGTAATTCCATGGTCAGCCCGTAAAACCACACCTCGAGTATGCAGTACAGTTTTTATATCCCAATTACAAAAGAGACATTGATTTACTGGAAAGGGTTCAACGACGCGCCACGAAAATGATCTCAACCTTAAGTCAAGCGAGTCGATGTAACACAAACATTGGAAGGAGTTTCTTTTCAAACCGAGTCATCCGCCACTGGAACAATCTTCCCTCAGAAGTAGTAAATGCGAATACCATCAACTTCAAAAATCGAATCGACCGTCATTTCGTTGTTCAAGAGTAAACTGAATACTGAGGTGCTTTCATCTGCTCCCCAGGCCCCAAGTGACTGACCAGAGCGGGCACCTCGTAATGAGCCAATAGTCTTTCTGTTGCCTGCATTTCCATGTTTCCCTCCCTTCCCCTCCCTCCCTTCCCGTACATATTGGTCTCCCTGCCTCTCCCTTTCACACACCCTGCCTCCCTTTCCTTTCAAACCTTCCCTCCTACCTTCTCATTCACACCTGTCCCTCTACCTTCCCTTCTTCTCCCCTCCTTCCCTTCCTCCCTTCTCCTCCCTTCCCATACATCTATCTTCTTCCCTTCCCCTCTTCCCCACCCTCCCTCCCTTTCCACATACCTCTCTCTCTACCAGCGTTGCCAAATTATCGTATTAACCACATATCGTATCTATCATTTTTTTGCCACATACTCTCGTACCTACACAAGTAACGTGAGAAAATTAAAGTTAGTGCTAAAACTGTTGAATATTGATGTTTTTCGTTCTTTGTTGTTATAGTTATCGGTCAGCAACTTCGGAAATGAAATGCGATGAGTACGATAATTTGACAACGCTGCAGTCTCTACCTTCCCCTCCCTCCCTCCCTCCCTCCATCTCCCCTCTTTTTGCATCCTTTCTACTTTCCCTTTCCCTTCCCCCTCCCCCACGCACCTGATCCGGCGATGAGTGCGATAATTTGACACTCCATCTCCCCTCTTTTTGCATCCTTTCTACTTTCCCTTTCCCTCCCCCACGCACCTGGTCCGGCGATGAGTGCGATAATTTGACAACACTGCAGTCTCTACCTTCCCCTCTACCCTTCCCTTCCTACCTCCATCTCCCCTACTTTTTACATCTTTTTCACTTTCCTCCTTCCCTCCCCCTTCCCCACGCACCTGGTCCGGCGATGAGTACGATAATTTGACAACACTGCAGTCTCCCTCTTCCTTCCTCCCTCCCCTCCATCTCCTTTTGCATCCTTTCTACTTTCCCTTTCCCTTCCCCCTCCCCCACGCACCTGGTCCGGCGATGAGTGCGATAATTTGACAACACTGCAGTCTCTACCTTCCCCTCCCTCCCTCCCTCCCTCCATCTCCCCGCTTTTTACATCCTTTCTACTTTCCCTTCCCTCCCCCTCCCCCTTCCCCACGCACCTGGTCCGGCGTGGCATACACTCTGAAGGGCTTCTGGTCCTTGGTGAGGGCCTCCACGTATTTGAAGTCGCAGACGATGAAGCAGGCGAGGTAGGTCACCATGGGCACCGACTTCTTGAACAACACCTCCGTCAGGCCGGGCCGAGGGGCGTCTGGGGTCTCGGTCTGCGCAGGAGAGGATGAAGAAGGTGATGGTGATGATGGTGGTGGTAATAGGGTTGATGGCGGGGAATGAGGAAGGGGAAGATGGGGTGGGGGAGGTGGGGGTGGTGGATATGGAAAGAGGGAAGAAAAGGAGGGATAGATGAAGGGGAAGAAGAAGAAAGGTGTGGTGATTTTGATGATGATGAGGGGAAAGAAGAGGGATTGATGAAGGGGGAAGAGGAAGAAGAAGGAGAAAGTGGTGATGATTTTGATGATGATGAGGGGAAAAAAAGAGGGATTGATGAAGAAGAAAGAGGAAGAAGAAGGAGAAAGTGGTGATTTTGATGATGACGAGGGGAAAAAAAGAGGGATTGATGAAGAAGAAAGAGGAAGAAGAAGGAGAAAGTGGTGATTTTGATGATGACGAGGGGAAAAAAAGAGGGATTGATGAAGAAGGAAGAGGAAGAAGAAGGAGAAAGTAGTGGTGATTTTGATGATGATGAGGGGAAAGAAGAGGGATTGATGAAGGGGGAAGAGAAGAGGAAGGGGAAGTAGCAGATAAGTAGAAGATGATGGTAGTGATGATGGTTGGTATGAGATGAATGAAAAAAATAGGGAATGATGAAGAAGGAAGAGGAAGAAGATGATGATGGTGGGATGAGGAAGAAGGATGAGGAAGAAGAAGCGGGCATTTCTTTCATTATTGTTTCCTTTTTTTTTTTGCCTTGAGCTGTTTTCTCTAACGTAAAAAAAAAAAACGAAGGTAGAAGATGATGGGGGTGATGAGGAAGGTGGATGAGGAAGAAGAAGCCTATTTTTTTCACTATTATTTCCTCTTTTTTTCCCTTGAGCTGTTTCCCCTAATGTAAAAAAAAAAATAGGTAGAAGATGATGGTGATGGTGGATAAAACAAAGAGGAAGAAAAGAGGACATGATGGAGGAAGAGGAAGAAGAAGAGGGTCATCTCCACCTTCTCCACTATACCATCACCATCTCCTCCACCACGAATGCACACACATGTCTCCCAAACCCATTATCCTGTTTACTTTTTCTCTCTATCACAGGTAAGTTAGTCACCTGCACGCCTCGCCCCCTCACCTGTCACGCCCCTCCCACCTGCGCATCATAGTCTTCAGATAGTATTAGTCAAGGGTAGAACAAAGGCCTTTCCTAATGTTCTCCTCCCCTCCGTCTGTCTGGTGTTAGTGTGCTTCGTCCCGCTCTGGTAAAGGGGGTAAGTTAGGATCCTATTCCCAGATGCTTTTGGAGGAAGGAAGGAAGGAAGGAAGGAAAGAGGAAGGGAGACGGAGAGGTAAGATGGAAGATAAAATTAGGAAGGAAGGAATAAAAGAAGGAAAAGATAAAGGGAACCAGAGAGCAAAGAAAGAGAGGAAAAGTGATGAAAGATAAGGGAGGAAGGAAGGAAGGAAAGAAGGAAAAGAGAAAGGGAGACGGAGAAGTAGGATAGAAGATAACATTAGGAAGGAATGAAGAAAAGAAGGAAAAGATGAAGGGAACCAGAGAGCAAAGAAAGAATAAAGGAAGAACAGAAGGAAGCAATGAAAGGGAGAAGGACAAAAGGAAGAAAGAAAAGGAGGGACAAAAAAAGGGAGGGAAAGAAGGAAAAGAGGAAGGGAGACGAGAAGAAAGAATAAAGAAAGAACAGAAGGAAACAAAGAAAGGGAGAAGAACAAAATGAGGAAAGAAAAGGAGGGACAAAAAAAAGGGCGGTAAAGAAGGAATGAAGAATGAAGAAAAGAAGGAGAAAAAAAAGAAAAGAATGAAGAGCAGATAAAAAAAAACTGATAGCCCTTGAAAATAAAATAAAGAAAAGTTGAAGGGACAGAATATATCGCGTCTACCTGTCTACCTGTCCTCCCTACCCCTCACCTGGACGGGCATGTTGGAGAGTGCGATGTACCCTTCCGACGGCCTGACGAGGGTAGTGGTGAAAGTGCTCTTGAAGGAAGGCTCATCGAAGCACGGGAAGGCACTGCGGGCGTCTGTGGGCTGGAACTTGCTGGTGGCGATGGACCTGTGTGGTGATAGTGGTGGTGGTGAGTGGTAGTGATGAAGTGGTGATGAAAGAAAGGAGGATAAGGATAAGGAGGTGGAGGATGAATAGAAGGAGGAGGAGGAGACAGGAGTAAAGGAAATAAAGAAAGGAAAGAGGGAAGGAAGAAAAAGAGGAGAGGAAAAGTGATGAAAGATAAGGAGGAGGAGGATGAACAGAAGGAGAAGACAGGAGTAAACGAAATACGAAAGAAAGGAAGAAAGGAAGGAAGGAAGGAAGGAAGGAAGAAAAAAAGGAGAGGAAAGTGATGAAAGAAAGAAAGGATGAGGATAAGGAGGTGGAGGATGAAGAGAAGGAGGAGGAAATAGAAAGAAAAAAGAGAAAGGAGTGATGAAAGAAAAAAAATGATGAGGATAAGAAAGTGGTGAATAAACAGAAGAAGAAGGAGACATGAGTAAAAGAAATGAATAAGAAAGAAAGGAAGAAAGTGAAAAAAGGGAGAAGAAAAACGAAACGAAGGAATAAAGAGAAAGAGAGAAAATAAAAGAGAAAAGAAGAAAGAAAGACAGAAACGAAATACATAAAGAGGAAAGAGAATGAGGAAAGAAAGGAGAAGAGGAGAAAGGAAGAAAGCAAAGAAAGAAGAAAGAGAAGAAAAGAAAGGAAGAATATAAGGAATGAAGGAAGAAAGGAAGAAAAAAAAGTGGTGATGAACTATTGGTGGTGGTGATGGTGATGGTGGTGATGAAGATGGTGATGAAATGGTGATGAAATGGTGATGTAATGGTGATGTAATGGTGATGAAATGGTGATGAAATGGTGATGAAATGGTGATGTAATGGTGATGAAATGGTGATGAAATGGTGATGAAATGGTGATGAAATGGTGATGAAATGGTGATGAAACGGTGATGTAATGATGATGAAATGGTGATGAAATGGTGATGAAACGGTGATGAAACGGTGATGAAATGGTGATGAAATGGTGATGAAATGGTGATGAAATGGTGATGTAATGGTGATGAAATGGTGATGAAATGGTGATGAAACGGTGATGAAACGGTGATGAAATGGTGATGAAATGGTGATGTAATGGTGATGTAATGGTGATGTAATGGTGATGTAATGGTGATGTAATGGTGATGAAATGGTGATGAAATGGTGATGTAATGGTGATGAAATGGTGATGAAATGGTGATGTAATGGTGATGTAATGGTGATGTAATGGTGATGTAATGGTGATGAAATGGTGATGAAATGGTGATGTAATGGTGATGAAATGGTGATGAAATGGTGATGAAATGGTGATGAAATGGTGATGAAATGGTGATGAAATGGTGATGAAATGATGATGTAATGGTGATGTAATGGTGATGAAATGATGATGAAATGGTGATGAAATGGTGATGAAATGGTGATGTAATGGTGATGAAATTGTGATGAAATGGTGATGAAATGATGATATAATGGTGATGTAATGGTGATGAAATGGTGATGAAATGATGATGAAATGGTGATGAAATGGTGATGAAATGGTGATGTAATGGTGATGTAATGGTGATGAAATGGTGATGAAATGGTGATGTAATGGTGATGAAATGGTGATGTAATGGTGATGAAATGGTGATGAAATGGTGATGTAATGGTGATGTAATGGTGATGTAATGGTGATGTAATGGTGATGAAATGGTGATGAAATGGTGATGAAATGGTGATGTAATGGTGATGAAATGGTGATGAAATGGTGATGTAATGGTGATGAAATGGTGATGTAATGGTGATGAAATGGTGATGTAATGGTGATGTAATGTAATGGTGATGTAATGGTGATGAAATGGTGATGAAATGGTGATGAAATGGTGATGTAATGGTGATGAAATGGTGATGTAATGGTGATGTAATGGTGATGAAATGGTGATGTAATGGTGATGAAATGGTGATGTAATGGTGATGTAATGGTGATGAAATGGTGATGTAATGGTGATGTAATGGTGATGAAATGGTGATGTAATGGTGATGTAATGGTGATGTAATGGTGATGTAATGGTGATGTAATGGTGATGAAATGGTGATGTAATGGTGATGAAATGGTGATGTAATGGTGATGTAATGGTGATGTAATGGTGATGAAATGGTGATGAAATGGTGATGTAATGGTGATGAAATGGTGATGAAATGGTGATGTAATGGTGATGTAATGTAATGGTGATGTAATGGTGATGTAATGGTGATGTAATGGTGATGAAATGATGATGGTGAATAGTGATGAAGTTGTTACTATGTATGAGAGAGAGAGAGAGAGAGAGAGAGAGAGAGAGAGAGAGAGAGAGAGAGAGAGAGAGAGAGAGAGAGAGAGAGAGAGAGAGAGAGAGAGAGAGAGAGAGAGAGAGAGAGAGAGAGAGAGACACATACAGACAGACAGGACACAGTTGCAATTCTGGTGGTGGTGGAGGAGATGAAGTGGAAGATGGGAGGACGGTGTGGAATGTGGAGATAAGAGGAGGAGGTGGAAGCTGGGAGTTGCTGGGTGGTATTATAAGGTGGAGGAAGCGGAGGTGGTGGAGATGACGTAGTGGAAGAAGGTGGAAGAGATGAAAGAGAGAGAAGGGAGAAGAATGGAGGTGGTGGATGAGGAGGTGGAGGAGTGGATAGAGGAGGAGGAGCAGGAAAAGGGGACAAGAGTAAAGGAAATTAATGAGGAAGAAAGGAAGAAAGGAAGGAAGAAAATGCAAAAAGAAGAAAAAGAAACGAAGGAATAAAGAAGAGAAAATAAAGGAAAAAAGAAATGAAGACAAACGAAAAAAAAAGGAAGAGGAAAAAAAGGAAGAGGAAAGAAAGGAGAAAAGAAGAAAGGAAGACAGAAACGGAATACATAAGAAAAGGAAGAGGAAAATAAAGAGAAAAAGGAAAGGGAAAAAAGCAAAAGAAAGAAAGGGAGGAAAAAAAGGAGGAAGAAAGAAAATCAGAAAAGAAGAAAAAAAAGGAAAGGAAGAAAACAGAGAGAAGAAAGCGAATAAATGAAATGAAGAAAATAACGAAAGGAGGAAGAAAGAAGACAAGAAAATAACGAAGAGAGGCAAGGAAGAAAATATGAAATGAGAGAAAGGGAGGAAGGAAGGAATTAAGGAAAGAAGGGATAGATGATGGAGATGAAGAAGGAAGGGAGAAGGAGAAGGAAGGAAGGATGGAGGGAAGGAGGGAGGGAGGGAGGGAAGGAAGGAGGGCGGGAGGGAAGGAAGGAAGGATGGAGGGAAGGAGGGAGGGAGGGAGGGAAGGAGGGAGGGCGGGAGGGAAGGAGTTATGGAGGAAAGGAATTTGCTGGGGGCGTAGACTTAAAATTGAAACGGTAAAGGAAAGGAAGGAAGGAAGGAAAGGAAGGAAGGAGAGAGAGAAAGGAGAGAAAGAAGAAAAGGAAGAAGGGAAGGAAGGAAGGAAGGGAGAGACGGAAGGAGAAAAGAAAAACAAGGAAAAGAAAGGAAGGAAGGAACGAAGGGAAGGAAGGAAAGAAAGAGATAGGAAAGAGGAGAAAGAAGGAAAGGAAGAAGGGAAGGAAGGATAAAAGGAAAAAAAGGGAAAGGAAAGGAAGGAAGCGAAGAAAGGAGAGAAGAAAGGAAGGAAGGAAGGAAGGAAGGAAGAAGAGGAAGGAAGGAAGGAAGGAAGAAAAAGAAAGAAGGAAGGGAAGAAGAGATTGAAGAGGGAAAGAATAAAAAATAAAAAAACTCAACAATGCAAATAAGAAGAGAAGGAAAAGAAGAAAGAAGAAGAAATAAAAAAAAGATGAAAGAGGCAGAAAACCGAATGAAGGAGGAAGTGAAGGAAGGAAGAATTAAATGAGAGAAGGGAGGAAGGTAAGGAAGGGAGGGAGGGAGAGAGGGAGGGAGGGAGGGAAGAATATGATGGAGAAGGAATGTGGCAGGTGACGTATGGAAGGAGGGAGGGAGGGAGAGAAGGGAGGGGTGGAGAGAAGAATGGAGGAAAGGAAGGAGAGAGGAAAGGAAGGAAGGGAGAGGTTGTAACCTATTAGGAAACGATGAAGAAGTGAAGGAAGAAATTAGAGAAGTTACGGAGGAGGAGGAGGAGGAGGAGGAGGAGGAGGAGGAGGAGGGAAGAAGAATAGGAACTGAAGAAAAAAGGGAGGAAGAAAAGATTGAAAAAAGAAAAAGAAAAATGTATAAATTAAGATAAAATAAGGAGGAGGAAGAAGAGGAGGAGGAGGAAGAGGAGGAGCAATGCGGATCAACAGGTAAACTGGAGGTAAGGAGAAAGCCAACAGGTATGAAGAGAGAGAGAGAGAGAGAGAGAGAGAGAGAGAGAGAGAGAGAGAGAGAGAGAGAGAGAGAGAGAGAGAGAGAGAGAGAGAGAGAGAGAGAGATGGATGGTAGATAAGAAAAAATATGAACCGTAGTATAATTTGTATTCAGGGGAGCGCTCTCTCTCTCTCTCTCTCTCTCTCAATATTTTCCTAGTTTCTCAGGTGACTTTAATTCCAGGTAAGAGGAAGAGGAGGAGGAGGAGGAGGAGGAGGAGGAGGAGGAGGAGGAGGAGGAAGAGGAGGAGGAGGAGGTAAAAACAAAACATAACACGGAAAACTATTAGAGAGAGAGAGAGAGAGAGAGAGAGAGAGAGAGAGAGAGAGAGAGAGAGAGAGAGAGAGAGAGAGAGAGAGAGAGAGAGAGAGAGAGAGAGAGAGAGAGAGAGAGAGAGAGAGAGAGAGAGAGAGAGAGAGAGAGAGAGAGAGAGAGAGTCATATCCGACAAACAACTCTGCTAACTTATCTTCTTCCTTTCTTCTCCTCTTCCTTCCTTTATTTCCTCTCTCCCATTCCTCATTCTTACCTCTTTCTCCCTCAGACCCCTTTCCTCCCCTCTCCCTTTCCTCTCTTCCTTCTCCCTTCTATTCTGTGCTTTCCCTTCTTCGCCTCCCCTCAATCTCCCTTTTCTCTTCTTTCAAATCTTCCTTTCTTCCTCTTTCTCTTCCTATTCCATCTCTCCCTTTTCCCTCATTTCTTATCCCAATCTTTCTTCTTTTCTCCTCTTCTTTCATCTCTTCCTTCCTTTCTTCCTCTTCCCTCCCAATCCCTTTTCTCCTTCCCTATCTATTACTGTTTATCTCCCTCCTTCCTCTCTTCTCAATCACCCAAATTTTTCAACTCCTCCCTCCTCCATCTCCCTTTCCATTCTTCCTCCTTATCTCTCCCTTCCCTCACATTTCCTTCCTTCTCTCCTCTCCCATTTACTTATCTCCTCAGTTTCCTCCTCCCTTCTTTTCTTCCTTCCATTTTATCCTCCTTTCTTCTTCTTCATCTTTATTTCCATTCTGCTATACTCATTTATCTTTCTCCTTTCTTCCTCTTCTCTCCCTCCCATCTTTATTCTTTTCCCTCTTTCCAACCCTCTTTATCTTCCCTTCCCTGTTCTTTCTTTTCCATTTCCTTCCTTCCTCCTACTCTCTATCTTCTCCTTTCCTCTCCTTTCATCCCTTCCCTCTTCTTCCTTTTCCATTTCCTTCCCTCCTCCTCCTCTCCATTCTTCCTCTCTATCTTCCCCTTTCCTTTCATCCACCCACTCTTTCATCCCTTCCCTTCCCCCCTCCCTCCCTCTCCCTCCCACACACCCACGCCGTAATTACAGGTAAGGCCAAAACAATACAGGTGGGCGTCCCTCTCAGGTAAATGCAGGCAATGAGTCTCCCCTCGTCCTTGTGGGGAGTGAGTCATCATCATCACCCCCATCATCACCACCATCATCACCCCCATCATCACCACTACGGCTGTTATCACCACCATTATTTTCACGATCATTATCTTGCATCCTCTTCCTTCTTTTATCCTCACCATCATCATCATCACCCCCATCATCATCGGCTATTATCACCACCATTATTTTCACCATCATTATCTTGCATCCTCTTCCTTCTTTTACCCTCACCCTCACCATCATCACCGCCATCACTCGCATCAACACAATTTTTGCTATTTTTTATCTTATTTTCTCTTCATTCTTATTTTCCATCTTCTTCTTTCTCTATTTCTCCTTTTCTTTTTCTCCTCCTCCATCATCACTATTATCAACACCATTCTTTTCTCTATCTTTATCTTGTTTTATCTTCCATTTCCTTCTTCTTTTTCTCTTCTTCTCCATCATCTTCACCATCATCACCATCCTGCCTTTTATCCAAACTATCCTCTTCACCATCATTATCCTGTTTCGTCTTTCTCCTTTTCCTATTTTTCCTTTTCGTTATCTTCATCTTCTGCGTCTTTTTTTTTGTTCATCGTCATCATCATCTTTCTTGATATTATGATTCTACCTCCTTCTTTTCCTCCTTCTTCTTCTTCTCCTCCTCCTCCATCTTCTTTTTCTTCTTTTTTTCTTTTCGTTCATCGTCATCATCATCTTCCTTGCAATTATGATTCTACCCCCTCTTCCTCCTTCTTCTTCTTCTCCTCCTCCTCCATCTTCTTTTATTTTTCTTCTTCTTTTCCTATCTCTGTACAACTAATGCAGCTACTACTACTACTACTACTACTACTACTACTACTACTACTACTACTACTCTGTTTCCATCTATACTCTTTAGTTTGCCTCTTTGAATACTTTATGAGGTTGATAAAAGATGCATAAAGATAATACTGAAAAAAAAAAGAATATAACAATGAAACTAGAAATGATATCAATGTGTAATAATAATAATAATAATAATAATAATAATAATAATAATAATAATAATAATAATAATAATAATAATAATAATAATAATAATAATAATAATAATAATAATAATGGTGAAGAGTATTAGGCAAGAATTACGAAACGAGCAAAAAAAAAAAAAAAAAAAGATAGGAAAATAAACTACCAAAAAAATTAAATAGTATGAAAAAATAACGTGAAAGTAAAATCGTCGGAAAAGAAAGTAGACAAAATATGAAAGGCTTTACATGAAAAAAAAAGATATATTGTGTAAATGGAAGTAAAATAATAATAATGTACGTATAACAAGGATATAGAATTAGAGATTTAAAAAGAGCAATGCGGATCAACAGGTGAACTTGAGGTAAGGAGAAAGCCAACAGGTATGAAGAGAGAGAGAGAGAGAGAGAGAGAGAGAGAGAGAGAGAGAGAGAGAGAGAGAGAGAGAGAGAGAGAGAGAGAGAGAGAGAGAGAGAGAGATAAATGATAAAATGTGTAAAACGAAAAGAGACGAAAGGAGAAATAGGAGAAAATGAAATAAACGAAGGAAAAGAGAAGGAAAAATAAGAGATAGTATGAAAAAAAGAAAGAAAACAGGAAGAGAAACAAGGAAATGTGAAAAATAGGAAAATAACGAAAAGGGAAACAAAAGAAAAGGTGATAAACGAGAGCAAACGAAAATAAAAACGAGAGAAAAATAAATAAACAAAAGAAAACGAAAGGAGAAACAAGAAAAAATAAAGAAAATAAATAAAAGAAAGGAGAAACATGAGAAAATTAGATAAACGGGAGACGGAAGTGAAGAGAAATTAGGAAAAAGCGAAAGAAAGTGAAATAAAGAGGAAAATGTGAAAAACGGAAGAAAACGGGAAGAGAAAGAAAACGTAATATATGAAAGAAAACGGGAAGAGGTTAAAGCGCTTATTGTGTGGCGGCGAGCGTGATTCTCTCTCTCTCTCTCTCTCTCTCTCCCCCCCCCCACGTCTCACCTTTTCGTCCTTTCTCTCTCTCTCTCATCTCCCTCATCTTCGTCAATCTCTCTACTCTTCTCCTCCTCCTCCTCTTCTCCCTCTCTCTTCGTCCTTTCCTTCGTCATTTTCTCCCTCATTCCCATTTTCCTCCCTTGTCATTTTTCTCCCTTTCCCTTCACTTTCTTAACCCCCTTCTCCTCACCTCTCCTATCTCTTCCCCTCCCTTTCTCCTTCTCCCCTTCTACTTCTTCCTCTTTCCCTCCCATCCTCCACTCCCCTGTTTACCTATTCTCTCTCCAGGACCAATCTCATTAATCTTATGCCCTATTTTTTCCTTCCCTCCATTCCTCACTTATATTCCCGTCCCTTCTACCTCTCCCCTACTCTTTCTTCTCCCATTTCTTCCTCTCCCTCCCTACTCACCTCTTCTCAACCTGTTCTATCCAATATCTTTTTTTTTTTTTTACTAAAGTTCTCCGTTCCCCATTTCTTCCTCCTCTCCTGTCCCACCAACCCTTTCTCTTCCCATTCCTCCTCCTCTATCTATTCAGTATCATCTTCTTCCCTCCTCTCATTGTCTGCATTCCCCATTCCTACTTTCTCTCCCTTCTTCATTGTTTACCGTCCCATTTATGCCTCTCTCCCCTTCCCATCTCTTCTCCCATCCCTCCCTCCATCCCATATGATTGACCCACCCATAGTATCCAGGGATCTTTTACAACCTTTCGTTCATTCCATTCCTATTCTTTCCCTTACCTCCCTTCCTCACTTCTTTCCCCTTTCCTCACTCTTCTCCCATCCTTCCACCTGCTTTCTCATTCCATCCCTTTATCCCCTTATCATCTGTTCACCTCTTCCTTCTCCCATCTCTTCTTTCTTCTCCCATTCCTCTATTCCCCTTTACACCACCTCTTCCATCTCCCATCCCTGCACCCCCTTATCATCTGTTCCACTCTTCCTTCTCCCATTCCTCTATCCCCCTTTACACCACCTCTTTCATCTCCCATGCCTCCACCCCCTTATCATCAGTTCACCTCCATCTCCCTTCTTCCATACCCCTTGCTCACTCACCTCTTCTCTCCGGCCGCTGTGGTGTAAACGCTCCTGTAGAATCCCACGATGGAGCCAGTGAGGGTGCCGGAGAAGTGGAGCGTCAGGGAGTAGTTACCGGGGTGGAGGGCGCGGCGAGGGGCGACAACCCAGAACTGATTGGGCTCGTACTCAAACGCCCTCTCCACCTCCACCTCCTCCCGCCCTCTCTCACCCTCCTTCTGCAGCGAGGTGAAGGTTACGTTGAGCTTCTTCACGTGCGCCAACAAGTAATTCATAGGTGAAGTCACGCCGATGCGGATGGTGACCCGACCGCTGAAGTCCCCAGAATCGAGGTCAGGGTGGAGATACAGGTCATAGTGGTGGGGGAGGGTCGTGGTGGGGATCCTGTACTCCTTCTCCCAGGGTTCCTTTGCTGTAGAGGGCATGGTAGTTGTTGTAGGATTGGCTGAAGGTGCAAGGTCATATGCTTCGATCTTGCGTAGTGTGGATTCAGCGGGGTTGGAATCGTAGGTCATGGCTGAG